>NC_064645.1:42369383-42669383 GCF_023864345.2 Schistocerca serialis cubense | reverse complement strand
GTCGCTGTTCGGGTGTGGACGCCACAGGCTATCACCGTCTGCAGTATCTACCTGCCACCTGATGGTACTGTCGCGCAGCATGTCCTGGCTGCTCTGATAGCACAACTGCCGCCACCTTTTTTGCTGCTGGGCGATTTCAATGCCCACAACCCTCTATGGGGTGGGACTGTCTCCGATGATCGTGGTCGGGCCGTGGAGCATGTGTTGGCTCAGCTCGACCTTAGCCTCTTAAACACCGGTGCTCCCACGCATTTCAGTGTGGCCCATGGCTCGTTCTCGGCCATCGATCTCTCTATTTGCAGCCCTGGACTTGTACCATCCCTCCACTGGAGGGTGCATCCTGACCTGTGTGGTAGTGACCATTTTCCCATCTATTTGTCACTGCCACAGTGTCATTCTTCTGGGCGCTTGCCCCGCTGGGCTTTCCACAGGGCTGACTGGCCAGCTTTTACTTCCGCTGTAACCATTGCGTCTCCCCCACAGGGTGACATTGACGAGGTGGTCCGTGTTTTAACCACGTCCATCGTTTCAGCGGCCGAGGCTACCATCCCCCGTTCCTCTGGCCTCCCTCGGCGGAAGGCTGTCCCTTGGTGGTCGCCGGAGATTGCTGAGGCTATTCGCGACCGTAGGCGGGCTCTCCAGCGTCATAGGCGGCACCCGTCTCTGGAGACCCTCATCGCCTTTAAGAGGCTCCGTGCCTTCGCCCGTCGACTTATTGCACGGCGTAAGCAGGAGTGCTGGGAGAGGTACGTCTCCTCCCTGGGCTCCCGTGTCTCGTCCTCGCACGTGTGGTCCCGTATCCGGCGGATTTATGGCTCCCAGACCCCTGTGGGTGTCCCTGGGCTGTCCTTGGACGGCGCTGTCTGCACGGACGCTGCCGCCATTGCTGAACGGCTAGCCGCGCACTTTGCTCAGAGCTCTGCGACTGCATCCTATCCCCCCGCCTTTCGCTCTCTCAAGGAGCGAGCCGAGCGGACGCCGTTCTCATTCCACACGCGTCATTATGAAACATACAATGCTCCTTTCAGCGAGAGGGAACTCCTCGCTGCCCTCGCCGATTGCCCTGATACAGCACCAGGACCGGACTGCATCCATGCGCAGATGCTGAAGCATCTCTCCAGGGACTGCCAGAGACACATCCTCGCCATCTTTAACCGCGTTTGGAGCGAGGGCGTGTTCCCGTCGCAATGGCGTGAGGGTCTTATTGTCCCCATCGTGAAGCCCGGTGCGGACCAACTGGCGGTGGACAGCTATCGTCCCATTACCCTCACCAACGTTTTGTGCAAATTGCTCGAACGTATGGTGGGGCGGCGTTTGTGTTGGGTCCTTGAGTCGCGCGGTCTCCTCGCTCCATCCCAGGGTGGCTTCCGTCGGGGCCGGTCTGCAGTAGACAATTTGGTGCGGCTGGAATCTGCTGTCCGTACGGCTTTTGCCCGACGTCAGCACCTTGTTGCTGTATTTTTCGATCTGCGGAAGGCGTATGACACCACATGGAGGCATCACATCCTCGCCACGTTGCATGGGTGGGGTCTTCGTGGTCGGCTCCCGGCTTTTCTTCAAAGCTTTTTATTGCGCCGCTCTTTCCGGGTGCAAGTCGGTGCCACCTCTAGTTCCTCTTATATACAGGAAAATGGGGTCCCGCAGGGCTCGGTGTTGAGCGTCTCGTTATTTCTAGTGGCCATTAATGGTCTGGCTGCAGCAGTGGGGTCGTCGGTGTCTCCTTCTTTGTATGCCGACGACTTCTGCATCTCATTTAGCTCCACGACTACGGGAGTCGCCGAACGCAGGTTGCAAGTCGCCGTTCGCAAGGCAGCATCATGGGCTCTGGCTCATGGTTTTCAGTTCTCTGCTGCCAAGACTCGGGTTATGCACTTCTGCAGGCGTCGGACGGTCCACCCTCATCCTGAACTTTACCTCGACGGCCACCTGCTTGACGTGGTGGACACTTGCCGCTTCTTGGGACTCGTGTTTGATGCCCGGCTCACATGGGTTCCTCATGTTACTCAGCTGAAGCAAAAATGCTGGCGGCACCTCAACGCCCTCCGCTGCCTTAGCCACACGTCTTGGGGTGCAGATCGCTGCACGCTACTGCAATTGTACAGAGCCCTTGTGCAGTCCCGGCTTGATTATGGGAGCCTGGCCTATGGGTCTGCGTCACCCTCAGTGTTGAAGTTGTTAGACCCCATACACCACTGTGGGGTCCGGCTTGCAACTGGCGCTTTTCGTACGAGCCCCGTGGATAGTTTACTGGTGGAGGCCGGGGTTCCCCCGCTGCGGTTTCGCCGCCATCGACTGCTCGCCGACTATGCTGTCCACGTGCATTGCTCGCCAGGCCATCCCAATCGTCGCCTGCTTTTCCCTGCCATGGTCCTCCATCTGCCCGAACGGCGACCTAGGTCTGGGCTTTCCGTAGCTGTCCGTGTCCAGTCCCTGCTGTCAGAACTGGGGTCATTCCCTCTTCTGCCTCCCTTCCGGGTCCATACACCTACGCCTCCCTGGTGTTTGTCCCGGCCATCTGTCCGTCTGGATTTGGCACAGGGCCCTAAGGACTCGGTTCCGCCTGTGGCCCTCCGTCGCCGTTTTCTTGCGCTCCTCGAATCATTTCCGGGCTGTGAGCCTGTCTACACTGATGGTTCCCTGGTTGATGGTCGCACTGCCTACGCCTTTGCTCACTCTGACCATATTGAGCAATGCTCCTTGCCGGCTGGCTGCAGTATTTTTACTGCAGAGCTGGTGGCCATCTTGCGCGCTCTTGAGCACATGCGTTTCTGCTCAGGTAGGTCCGTTGTCATCTGCAGCGACTCCCTGAGCAGCCTTCAGGCCATCGACCGCTGCTATCCCTCCTCTCCTCTGGTGTCCTCCATTCAGGAGGCTGTTTCCGCCATTGCCCGTTCTGGTGGTTCAGTGGTCCTGGTTTGGACGCCCGGTCATGTTGGCATCCCAGGGAACGAACATGTAGACAGGCTGGCCAAAGGGGCGATAGACGCCCCAGCTTTGGAGATCGGCCTTACGGCTCGCGACCAGCAGCTGGTGTTGCGCCGTAAGGTACTTGGGCTGTGGGCTGCTGAGTGGCGTGGCATGACAGCCCCGAATAAACTGCGGGCTGTCAAGGAGACGACCGATGTGTGGCGTTCCTCCCTGCGGGCTTCTCGCAGGGACTCGGTAGTCCTGTGTCGGCTGCGCATCGGCCATACGTACCTGACGCACGGCCATCTCTTGCGTCGGGAGGATCCCCCCTTGTGTCAGTGTGGGTCCCGGCTGACGGTCGGCCACATTTTGCTGGAGTGTCCTCGACTGCGCACACTCCGGCAATCTTTTAATCTCTCGGGCACTTTGGCTTTGGTTTTATCTGACGATGCCTCCATGGCTGATGACGTTTTAAATTTTATCCGTGGTAGTCCTTTTTATGGTTCGATTTAGGGAGGTCCTGCGCCTTTCCCTTTCTGTGTCTTTTGTCCTCGTGTCTGTTGCTGTTCTGGTAGGCCGTGCGATGGTTGACTCTTTCCCTTTTTTGATCTCGTGGTCAGTCAACCAGTCTCCGGCCCTCTTCCTTTCTTCTGTTTCTTTCTGTCTGGTGTTCCTCTGTTCTGTTCTTGTCTGTAGTGTTCGTTGCTGCATTTGTGTTCTTTTAGCGCCTGGGGGGACGTCTCCTCCCCCTTTGGTTTTTATCTGCTTCGTAGATTTTCGGCTCGCCTGATTTTGGAATGGGGGACTGATGACCTTCGCTGTTTAGTCCCCCTTAAACATCCAACAACCAACCAACCTTCATCTTGGCCTTTGAGGGTGATGTCTTACCCGAAAAGGTTAAGGTGATGGTTTACCGTTGTGATGTGAAACCATATATCCCTCCTCCGATGCGGTGTTTTAAATGCTGGAAGTTCGGGCACATGTCATCTCGCTGTACTTCCAGCATCACGTGTCGGGATTGCGGACGTCCTTCGCATCCTGATACTCCATGTGCTCCGCCTCCTGTCTGTGTTAACTGTGGAGAACACCATTCCCCCTGCTCACCGGACTGTCGGATCTTCCAGAAGGAAAGGAAGATAATGGAATATAAGACCCTGGACCGCCTGACCTACACAGAGGCACGGCGGAAATATGAGCGGCTCCATCCTGTGCCCATGACATCCACCTATGCCGCTGCTGCAACAGCGGTCCGATCCTCTCCCGTGTCGTCACGTACTGTTGCCTCTCAGCTATGTCAAAATGACCCGGCCCCCTTGGTTGTGGGGGGCACTTCGCCCTCTGTTGCTCCATCTACTCCAGGAGCGACACCACCCCAACCATCGGGGACATTCGTCCCCCCTTCCCAGCCGGAGAAGCGTAGGGCTTCTTCGGCTACTCTAGCCAGGAAGGGGTCCCTTGGGGCCCTCCCTTCCCAGGCTTTGCCCAGTGTCAAAGCGGATACCCGCAAAGCTTTGAAGCAACAACCGGTCGCTGGTCATAGGGCTTCACGGTCGTCGTCCGTCCCTGAGACTGACCCAGTGGGGCCCTCCCAGCCAGACCCTCCCAAGGCACAGCGTGCGAAGCCGTTGAAGACAAAGGCTCCCAAGCATCCTGACATTGCGGTGGCACCTGTCCCACCGCAACCTTCAACCTCTGCGTCTGAGGACGAGGTGGAGATCCTGGCGTCCGCTGAGGACCTCGATCTCGCCAGTCCCTCCGACGCCATGGAAAGCACTGGCACAGGTGCTCACTTGGAGGCAGCGGGTGACCCAGTGGCGTAATCTGCCTTCCCCGTCCCGTCACGCCTTTCCCAGCAATGGCCAGTACCATCCTCCAGTGGAACTGCAGCGGTTTCTTCCACCATTTAGCTGAGCTCCGCCAACTTCTCAGCCGTCATCCTTTCCTTTGCATTGCTCTGCAGGAAACTTGGTTTCCAGCAATGCGAACCCCCGCCCTCCGTGGCTATCGGGGTTATTTTAAGAACCGGGCAACTTACGAAAGGGTGTCTGGTGGCGTCTGCATATATGTCCTGAACTCTCTTCACAGCGAGTTTGTACCTCTACAAACAGCTTTAGAGGCTGTCGCTGTTCGGGTGTGGACGCCACAGGCTATCACCGTCTGCAGTATTTACCTTCCACCTGATGGTACTGTCGCGCAGCATGCCCTGGCTGCTCTGATCGCACAACTGCCGCCACCTTTTTTGCTGCTGGGCGATTTCAGTGCCCACAACCCTCTATGGGGTGGGACTGTCTCCGATGATCGTGGTCGGGCCGTGGAGCATGTGTTGGCTCAGCTCGACCTTAGCCTCTTAAACACCGGTGCTCCCACGCATTTCAGTGTGGCCCATGGCTCGTTCTCGGCCATCGATCTCTCTATTTGCAGCCCTGGACTTGTCCCATCCCTCCACTGGAGGGTGCATCCTGACCTGTGTGGTAGTGACCATTTTCCCATCTATTTGTCACTGCCACAGTGTCATTCTTCTGGGCGCTTGCCCCGCTGGGCTTTCCACAGGGCTGACTGGCCAGCTTTTACTTCCGCTGTGACCATTGCGTCTCCCCCACAGGGTGACATTGACGAGGTGGTCCGTGTTTTAACCACGTCCATCGTTTCAGCGGCCGAGGCTACCATCCCCCATTCCTCTGGCCTCCCTCGGCGGAAGGCTGTCCCCTGGTGGTCGCCGGAGATTGCTGAGGCTATTCGCGACCGTAGGCGGGCTCTCCAGCGTCATAGGCGGCACCCGTCTCTGGAGACCCTCATCGCCTTTAAGAGGCTCCGTGCCTTCGCCCGTCGACTTATTGCACGGCGTAAGCAGGAGTGCTGGGAGAGGTACGTCTCCTCCCTGGGCTCCCGTGTCTCGTCCTCGCACGTGTGGTCCCGTATCCGGCGGATTTATGGCTCCCAGACCCCTGTGGGTGTCCCTGGGCTGTCCTTGGACGGCGCTGTCTGCACGGACGCTGCCGCCATTGCTGAACGGCTAGCCGCGCACTTTGCTCAGAGCTCTGCGACTGCATCCTATCCCCCCGCCTTTCGCTCTCTAAAGGAGCGAGCCGAGCGGACGCCGTTCTCATTCCACACGCGTCATTATGAAACATACAATGCTCCTTTCAGCGAGAGGGAACTCCTCGCTGCCCTCGCCGATTGCCCTGATACAGCACCAGGACCGGACTGCATCCATGCGCAGATGCTGAAGCATCTCTCCAGGGACTGCCAGAGACACATCCTCGCCATCTTTAACCGCCTTTGGAACGAGGGCGTGTTCCCGTCGCAATGGCGAGAGGGTCTTATTGTCCCCATCGTGAAGCCCGGTGCGGACCCGCTGGCGGTGGACAGCTATCGTCCCATTACCCTCACCAACGTTTTGTGCAAATTGCTCGAACGTATGGTGGGGCGGCGTTTGTGTTGGGTCCTTGAGTCGCGCGGTCTCCTCGCTCCATCCCAGGGTGGCTTCCGTCGGGGCCGGTCTGCAGTGGACAATTTGGTGCGGCTGGAATCTGCTGTCCGTACGGCTTTTGCCCGACGTCAGCACCTTGTTGCTGTATTTTTTGATCTGCGGAAGGCGTATGACACCACATGGAGGCATCACATCCTCGCCACGTTGCATGGGTGGGGTCTTCGTGGTCGGCTCCCGGCTTTTCTTCAAAGCTTTTTATTGCGCCGCTCTTTCCGGGTGCAAGTCGGTGCCACCTCTAGTTCCTCTTATATACAGGAAAATGGGGTCCCGCAGGGCTCGGTGTTGAGCGTCTCGTTATTTCTAGTGGCCATTAATGGTCTGGCTGCAGCAGTGGGGTCGTCGGTGTCTCCTTCTTTGTATGCCGACGACTTCTGCATCTCATTTAGCTCCACGACTACGGGAGTCGCCGAACGCAGGTTGCAAGTCGCCGTTCGCAAGGCAGCAACATGGGCTCTGGCTCATGGTTTTCGGTTCTCTGCTGCCAAGACTCGGGTTATGCACTTCTGCAGGCGTCGGACGGTCCACCCTCATCCTGAACTTTACCTCGACGGCCACCTGCTTGACGTGGTGGACACTTGCCGCTTCTTGGGACTCGTGTTTGATGCCCGGCTCACATGGGTTCCTCATGTTACTCAGCTGAAGCAAAAATGCTGGCGGCACCTCAACGCCCTCCGCTGCCTTAGCCACACGTCTTGGGGTGCAGATCGCTGCACGCTACTGCAATTGTACAGAGCCCTTGTGCAGTCCCGGCTTGATTATGGGAGCCTGGCCTATGGGTCTGCGTCACCCACAGTGTTGAAGTTGTTAGACCCCATACACCACTGTGGGGTCCGGCTTGCAACTGGCGCTTTTCGTACGAGCCCCGTGGATAGTTTACTGGTGGAGGCCGGGGTTCCCCCGCTGCGGTTTCGCCGCCATCGACTGCTCGCCGACTATGCTGTCCACGTGCATTGCTCGCCAGGCCATCCCAATCGTCGCCTGCTTTTCCCTGCCATGGTCCTCCATCTGCCCGAACGGCGACCTAGGTCTGGGCTTTCCGTAGCTGTCCGTGTCCAGTCCCTGCTGTCAGAACTGGGGTCATTCCCTCTTCTGCCTCCCTTCCGGGTCCATACACCTACGCCTCCCTGGTGTTTGTCCCGGCCATCTGTCCGTCTGGATTTGGCACAGGGCCCTAAGGACTCGGTTCCGCCTGTGGCCCTCCGTCGCCGTTTTCTTGCGCTCCTCGAATCATTTCCGGGCTGTGAGCCTGTCTACACTGATGGTTCCCTGGTTGATGGTCGCACTGCCTACGCCTTTGCTCACTCTGACCATATTGAGCAACGCTCCTTGCCGGCTGGCTGCAGTATTTTTACTGCAGAGCTGGTGGCCATCTTGCGCGCTCTTGAGCACATGCGTTTCTGCTCAGGTAGGTCCGTTGTCATCTGCAGTGACTCCCTGAGCAGCCTTCAGGCCATCGACCGCTGCTATCCCTCCTCTCCTCTGGTGTCCTCCATTCAGGAGGCTGTTTCCGCCATTGCCCGTTCTGGTGGTTCAGTGGTCCTGGTTTGGACGCCCGGTCATGTTGGCATCCCAGGGAACGAACGTGTAGACAGGCTGGCCAAAGGGGCGATAGACGCCCCAGCTTTGGAGATCGGCCTTACGGCTCGCGACCAGCAGCTGGTGTTGCGCCGTAAGGTACTTGGGATGTGGGCTGCTGAGTGGCGTGGCATGACAGCCCCGAATAAACTGCGGGCTGTCAAGGAGACGACCGATGTGTGGCGTTCCTCCCTGCGGGCTTCTCGCAGGGACTCGGTAGTCCTGTGTCGGCTGCGCATCGGCCATACGTACCTGACGCACGGCCATCTCTTGCGTCGGGAGGATCCCCCCTTGTGTCAGTGTGGGTCCCGGCTGACGGTCGGCCACATTTTGCTGGAGTGTCCTCGACTGCGCACACTCCGGCAATCTTTTAATCTCTCGGGCACTTTGGCTTTGGTTTTATCTGACGATGCCTCCATGGCTGATGACGTTTTAAATTTTATCCGTGGTAGTCCTTTTTATGGTTCGATTTAGGGAGGTCCTGCGCCTTTCCCTTTCTGTGTCTTTTGTCCTCGTGTCTGTTGCTGTTCTGGTAGGCCGTGAGATGGTTGACTCTTTCCCTTTTTTGATCTCGTGGTCAGTCAACCAGTCTCCGGCCCTCTTCCTTTCTTCTGTTTCTTTCTGTCTGGTGTTCCTCTGTTCTGTTCTTGTCTGTAGTGTTCGTTGCTGCATTTGTGTTCTTTTAGCGCCTGGGGGGACGTCTCCTCCCCCTTTGGTTTTTATCTGATTCGTAGATTTTCGGCTCGCCTGATTTTGGAATGGGGGACTGATGACCTTCGCTGTTTAGTCCCCCTTAAACATCCAACAACCACCACCACCAAGGTAGGATGTTTCCGTAAACTCAATGTCCTTCGCTTCCTTGCCCACTCCTCTTGGGGTGGGGACTGTTCTCCCCTTCTTAGTCTTTATCGTGGTCTAGTTCTGTCTCGCTTGGACTATGGTTGTCAAGTTTATGGTTCAGCTGCTCCTTCCACACTGCACGTGCTGGATCCAGTCCACCATCGTGGTATCTGTTTGGCCACCGGTGCCTTCCCTACTAGGCCTGTTGATAGTCTCCTGGATGAAGCTGGGATCTCCCCCCCCCCCCCCCCTTTCTTTTCGGCGGTCCCAGCTTCTAGTGTCTTATGCACTCACTATCCGTTCCTCTCCCACTCATCCTTCCTATTCTATCCTGTTCCCAGACCATGGACGTCACCCACCAGACTCCCGCCCTTCGGGCGGGTTAACCGGTTGGGCTACGCTCTGCGTCTCTTTGCTGTGATTTTCAGCTTCCTTCTTTGTCCTGCCTTCCTCGCTCCCTCCCCTCCACCCCCCATTGGTTAGTTCCTCGGCCTCGAATTCGGATGAATCTCCGCAGAGGTCCAAAAGATTCCAACCCCCTGGTGGTGTTCCGTACCTTTTTCCACCAAATTTTATGAGAGTTTTGGGATGCTGTTGTTTTTTTACACTGATGGCTCTAAATCTGCTGATCATGTGGGGTATTCCTTCACGTCCTCTGTCAGAACGGAAAATCATCTGCTGCCACCTACATGTGGGGTGTTTACTGTGGAATTGATGGCAATTTCCCAGGCGCTTAATTTTATTAAACAGTCCCAACACAACCGCCTTTTGTTATGTACGGACTCGATGAGTTGTCTTCTTCCTATTGACCGGTGTTTTTCACACTATCCCTTGGTCTCTGCCATCCACGACCATCTCACTGATATTCACCGTGCTGCTTGTTCCATTGACTTCCTTTGAGTCCCTGGCCATGTTGGTATCCCGGGTAATGAGCTCGCTGATCGTTTGGCTGGGGGAGCAGTCACTAACCCCCCGTTTTCTGTAACCCCTCCTGCAGTGGATTTAGGGTTTCACATCAAATCCCACTTCACACAGTCATGGGCCAATTCTTGGGAGGCTACTCCCCTGTCTAATAATCTTCATGCGATTAAGGTGACAGCAGGCCCATGGCGTTCTTCCTTTCGCCTCTCCCGAAAGAACTCGACCACACTGTGTCGTCCCCACATTGGCCATAACAGGCTGACCCATGGTTTTCTTTTGCGAGATGAAACACCCCCACTTCGTTGTTGTGGAGCATTCCAGTCGGTAGCCTACATTTTGGTTGAATGCCCCCTTCTTTTGGCTCTGCGTGCTAAGTACAGACTCCCCCACACTTTACCTTTGATGTTGGCTGACAATTCCTGGATGGTCTCTCTGGTTCTCGGTTTCCTCCAGGAAAGTGGTTTTTATTCTCAGTTTCAAGGTTTTTAATCTGTCTCTGGTATTGGGGCAGGGCGGTGAGTGTTTGTATGTCTCGCACTGTAAGCAGTTTTCGGAGATTCCTGATTCATCTCCCTGACCGAAATCCGCTTTTCTTCCCCTTTTACTCTGTTTTTACCCTTTTTTTTAATGCTTGGTTAGTCTCCTTTTCACATACGTGCTTTCTTCATTCTAGCGGTTGTACCTTTTAAGTCAAAGGTAGTCATGCCTATGCAACTTCTGCATAGCGTTGTGTTCATTCTCTTGCTGACTTCCCTCATTTTGTTTCTACCATTGACAACATGACTGTCCCTTTACGTTTTTAGTCCTTTCCCTTCCATTGTTCTGACTTTCCTGAGATGTCAATTTAGCGGAATGGACCACATTTGAAACAAGGGACTGATAACCTTGCTGTTTGGTCCCTTAAACCTCAAACAACCAACCAACCAACCAATATTTCACATTGGGTTATCTATCCAATGTGATAAATGTGGCTTTGTTGCAACAGTACTTTCAGAGAGCAGTGTGACAGAATTATCCTGCAGTTACTCTCTGAAATAGTTCTTAGAGGGTTATGGAGCAAATGCGATGATCGTGGCTTTGTACTATCTACACAAATGGAGAGAAGCGTGAGAGAAGCTCTCTCCATGTTTTCTCTGAAATATTTCCCATACGGTTATTTATCAAATGTGATAATCATGGCTTTGTTGCCACCATACCTTCAGAGAGCAGTGTGACAGAATCATCCTGCAGCTACACTCAGAAATAGTTCTTAGACGGTTATGGAGCAAATGCGATGATCGTCTCTTTGTAGTATCTACACTAACAGAGAGAAGTGTGCAAGAAGCTTTCTGCAGCTGCTTTCTGAAATATATCATGTAGGGTTATTTATCTAATGTGATAATCATGGCTTTGTTGTGACCGTACCTTCAGACAGCAATATGACAGAAGCATCCTGCAGGTTCCCTCTGAAATAGTTCTTAGAGGGTTATGGAGCTATAAGAAACTTTCTGCAGCTTCTTTGTGGAATATTTCACATTGGGTTATCTATCAAATGTCATAATCATGGCTTTGTTGCCACCATACCTTCAGAGAGCAGTGTGACAGAATCATCCTGCAGCTACACTCAGAAATAGTTCTTAGACGGTTATGGAGCAAATGCGATGATCGTCTCTTTGTAGTATCTACACTAACAGAGAGAAGTGTGCAAGAAGCTTTCTGCAGCTGCTTTCTGAAATATATCATGTAGGGTTATTTATCTAATGTGATAATCATGGCTTTGTTGTGACCGTACCTTCAGACAGCAATATGACAGAAGCATCCTGCAGGTTCCCTCTGAAATAGTTCTTAGAGGGTTATGGAGCTATAAGAAACTTTCTGCAGCTTCTTTGTGGAATATTTCACATTGGGTTATCTATCAAATGTCATAATCATGGCTTTGTTGCCACCATACCTTCAGAGAGCAGTGTGACAGAAGCATCCTGCAGCTTTTTTCTGAATTAGTACTTAGAGGGTTATGGAGCAAATGCAATGATCTTGGCTTTGTAGGAACTACACGAACAGAAAACAGTGTGCAAAAAGCTATCTGCAGCTTCTTAATGGATTATTTCACATAGGGTTATTTATCAAATGTGATCATCATGGCTTTGTTGCCACTGTACGTTCAGAGAGCAGTGTGACAGAAGCTTCCTGCAGATTGTCTGAGATATAGTTAACATAGGGTAATGGAGCAAATGTGATGATCATGGCTTTGTAGTAACTATACAAACAAAGAACAGTGTGAGAGAAGCTTTCTGCAGCTTCTTACTGGAATATTTTAGATAGGGTTATTTATTAAATGTGATAATCGTGGCTTTGCTGCCTCTGTACATTCAGAGAGCAGTGTCACAGATGCTTCCTGCAGCTTCTTTGAGAAATAGTTAATGTAGGGTTAAGGAGGGTATGTGATGATCATGGATTGTAGTAACTACACAAACAGCGAGCCGTGTTCGAGAATCTTTCTGCAGCTTCTTTCATCAATATTTAACATAGGGTATTTATCATATGTGTTAATCATGGCTTTGTTGCCACCATACCTTCAGAGAGCCATGTCACAAAAGCTACTGCGAGCTTCATTCTGAAATAGTTCACATGGGGTTATGGAGCAAATTCGATGATTCTCCTTTGTATTAACTACACAAACAGAGTGCAGTGTGTGAGAAGCTTTCTACAGATTCTTATTTGAATATTTCAAATAGGGTTATTTATCAAATGCGGAAATCACAGATTTGTTGCCACCGTACTTTCAGCAGTCAATGTGACAAAAGCTTCCTGAAGCCTCTTCCAGAAATAATTCACAAAAGGTTACGGAGCAAATGCAATGATCGAGCCTTTGTAGTAACTAAACCAACAGTGAGCATTGTGCGAGAAGCTTTCTGCAGCTTCTTTCTGGAGAATTTCACATACGGTTATTTATCAAATGTGATAATCATGGCTTTGTTGCCACCGTACCTTCAGAGAGCAGTGTGTCACAAGCTTCCTGCAGTTTTTTTTTCTGAAATAGTTCTTATAGGGTTATGGAGAAAATGCGAAGATCGTGTCTTTGTAGTAACTACACACAAAGAAAGCAGTGTCCCAGAAGCGTTCTGAAGCTTCCGTCTGGAATGTTTCACATAGGGTTATTTATCAAAACTGATAATCAAGGCTTTGTAGGAACTACACGAACAGAAAACAGTGTGCAAAAAGCTATCTGCAGCTTCTTAATGGATTATTTCACATAGGGTTATTTATCAAATGTGATCATCATGGCTTTGTTGCCACTGTACGTTCAGAGAGCAGTGTGACAGAAGCTTCCTGCAGATTGTCTGAGATATAGTTAACATAGGGTAATGGAGCAAATGTGATGATCATGGCTTTGTAGTAACTATACAAACAAAGAACAGTGTGAGAGAAGCTTTCTGCAGCTTCTTACTGGAATATTTTAGAGTGCAAGGTGACCCACGGTTCCTGCAGCTTCTATCAAAAATAGTTCTTAGGGGGTTATGGAGCAAATGTGATGGTCATGGGTTTGTAGGCACTACACAAGCAGAGAGCAGTATGCGAGAATCTTCCTGCAGCTCCTTTCAGGAATATTTCACTTAGGGTTATTTATCAAATGTGATAATCAGGGTTTGTTGCCACCGTAGCTTCAGGGAGCAATGTGACAGAAGCTTCCTGCAGCTTCTTTTAGACATAGTTCACATAGGGTTATGGTGCAAATGTGATGATCATGGCTTTGTAGTAACTACAGAATCAGAGAGCAGTGTGTGAGAACCTTTCTGCAGCTCTTTTCCGCAATATTTCACATAGCGTCACTTATTAAAAGTGCTAATCACGACTTTGTTCCCACAGTACCTACCGAGTAGAGTGCGAGAGAAGCTTTCTGCAGCTTCTTTCGGAAATATTTCACAAAGTAATATGTATCAAATGCGATGATCGTTCTTTGTAGTCACTATACCAACAGAGAGTAGTGTGAGAGAAGCTTCCTGCAGCCTCATACAGAAACATTTCACATAGGGTTACTTATCAAATGCGATGATTATTCCTTTGCTGTCACTGTACCTACTGAGAAGAGTGTGAGTGAAGCTCACTGCAGTTTCTGTCAGATTTATTTCACATAGGGTTATGGATCAAATGCGACGATCATTGCTTTGTAGTTACTATACCAACAGAGTACAGTGTGAGAGAAGCTTTGTGCAGTTTCTTGGTAGTCACTACACCAACAGAGAGCTGTGACCCACCAGGGGTCCACAACTCTTTTTGTGGATACGTGCGTAGCGAACACGCGACCCGGAACTAGTGTGGCCCTCCTTCCTTTTTCGGGCTTCATACCGTCCATTTCTCGGTAGGTGTTACCTGAGGTGTGAACAATCACCTAAGGCGGGAGTGCCCCCAGAGAGAGTCCCCACAAGGAAGGAACACGCCATTGGAGACGCCGGTAATCGTGAGGGATACTTCCACAATGGTTTTCTCATCACCTACTACGTCTGCTCATTAGCGAAAGTTCAATGAGTCTCAGCCACGGACATTTCTTCCATTGTTGCCACAGTTCCTTGTTGCTTCTCGGTCAGATGAAGGTCAAGACTTCTCCACAGTCAACCCTTTCATTATTCAGGAAGGTGTCGACGCAATTGCAGGTCCTGTAAAGTCTTGTTCCTGATTACGAAATCGCACCTTGGTGTTTGAAACAGTCAGTTCCCTCCAGGCACAAAAATTGATGCGTACTTCACTGATCCACACCTTCCCTGTCTGGGTGCAAGCACACCACACTTTAAATTCATCATTTGGGGTTGTTTATACACGCTCCCTCGACGGATTGTCCGACGAGGACATTCAAAACTACCTGTCTGACCAGGGCATAACGGCTGTCCATAGTCATGAAAAATGGTTGACATGAACATCATTCCAACCCGTACTGTCTTCTTGACATTTGACAAAGATCAACTCCCATCGAAAATCAAAGGCTATGAGATAATATCCGTTCGCCCGTATATCCCAAACCCTAAGCACTGCTATCTGTGTCAGCGGTTCAATCACACCAGCCAGTCATGTTCCCATTCGGCCAAATGCGTTATGTGTGGCAAGGATGCCTATGAGTGTGCTTGTCCACCTCCATCCACTCGTTGCATCAACTGTATGGGTGACCACACTGCTTCCTCTACAGATTGTACCATTTTTAAAGACGAGCGGCTCATTCAGGAAATCAGAGTGAAGGAAAAGGTGTCGACCTTTGTTGCTCGAAAGTTATTCGCCAGTCAAAAGCCCACTGATCCTCACGCAGGTAAATACAGCACTGTCCTCGCCTCTCCTCGGCCAACAAAGGAGGCAGCCATGCAGACTAGTGATCTCACCCTCAGTGCCACGGTCGTTAGATCGGCCAGCGTAAAGATCGCATGTTCAGCCTCCCCACTCTCACCTGCTCACTCTGTGGCTCACCCTTCATCGGGTTCTGCTAAATCCCGAGCCCCAAAATCAGAGACTTAGACTTCCAAAAAGAGCCTACTCCTGAAGATATTTTACGCACCCCGACTTCGCAACCATCGATTCCTCCTTCCTCTCAACGTCCTATTTCCAAGAATTCTCATTAGAAAAACAGTTAGTCTCCTCCTCTGCCATGGCGTGCTTCATCTACAGCACCACCTGGCGGTAGCCGCCCTCGGCCGTCTTCTGTGTCGCCGAGGCGCACTGCTGGCGGCCGATCAACCGGCCGATCAGTGGTGGCAGGAGCTTCTTCTGAACAAGCTTCGGATCACGATCTTCTGCCTTCGGCTGAATGCCGTTCCGTGCTGTCGGTCACCGACTCTAAGAAGTCGTTGAGTTGACAGGAACCTTGGTCACATTCTTCCGTTTTCTGTCCACCCTATGTCCATTATCCACTGGAATATCCGCGGCATTTGAGCCAATCGGTATTAATTGTTGATCCTCTTATGATCCTACTCGCCAGTCATCTTCTGTCTTTTGGAAACAAAGCTGTGAACCAACGATTGCTTTGTTTTCCGCCATTTTCAGTCAGTCCGATTTCATCTCTCCTCTGCTGAAGGCACTCCAGCACATGGAGGACTCGGGATTCTTCTCCATGATACTCTCCATTATCACCCAATCCCCGTAAACACTTCCTTCCAAGCTGTCGCTGTCTGTCTTTCCCTTTCTGGATACACCTTTATTCTTTGTACTGTATACATTCAATTGTCCACACCATGGCAAGAGCTGATCTCCTTCATCTACTTTGTCAGCTTCTGTCCCCCATTTGCGGGTTGGGGACTTCAATGCCCACCACCTGCTTTGGGGATCTCCGCACCCTTGTCCACGCGGCTCACTATTGATAGACGTCTTCCACCAATCGGATCTTGTTTGCCTCAACACTAGGGACCCTACATTTTTGTCTGCCTCCACGACGAATTTCCCTCATTTGGACCTTTTGGTCAGTACTGTTCCGCTAACTCGGCGCTTCGAATTGTTCGCTCTTGCTGATACACATTCGAGTGACCACTTTCCATGCGTTCTTCGATTGCAGCCACAGCTGCCATATATGTACCCGAGACGCCGGATGTTTGCCCAAGCGGATTGGACACTTTTTTCGTCTCTAGCGACATTCGATGACCGTTACTTTCCTATCGTCGACGATGAGGTCACTCATATTACAGAAGTTATTCTTACGGCTGCGGAGCATTCAATTCCTCGCACCTCTGAATCGCCCCCCCTCCCCCCCCTCCCCCCCCCCCAGTTCCCTGGTGGAATGAGGCATGCCGTGATGCAATACGTGAGCAGCGACGTGCTCTTCGCGTTTTCCACCACCATCCTACTTTGGCCAACTGTATCTGCTATAAGCAGTTCCGTGCGCGATACCGTCGCGTCATCCGCGATAGCAAGAAGGCAAGCTGGGACTTCTTTACTAGCTCATTTAACAGCTTCACTCCCTACTCGGAAGTTTGGAGTCGGGTTCGACGGTTATCTGGCGGGCCTCGTTTCTCCCCGATCTCTGGGCTCACTGTCGCGCATGATACATTAGTGGACCCCATCGCAATTTCTACCTCATTGAGTCAACACTTTGCTGAGATTTCGAGCTATTCAAATTACTCGCCAGCCTTTCTCCTGAAGAAACGTGCAGCGTAAGTGCGATCTCTTGCTTTCTTGTCTCAAAATCACGAAAACTATAATAGTGTTTTCTCCATGCGGGAACTGCAACACGCACTCTCTTCTTCTCGCTCTTCTGCCCCAGGACCAGATGGTATCTACATCCAAATGTTGCTGCATTTATCAACCCATAGTCTACGTTCCCTCCTTCGCCATTATAATCGAATTGGGACCGACAGTACTTTTCTCAGAAGATGGCGGGAAGCTACCGTCGTTCCTGTTCCGAAACCTGGAAAGGACACACATCTCCCCTCTAGCTATTGCCCCATTTCTCTCACGAGTAGTGTATGTAAGGTTTTGGAGCGTATGGTGAATTGCCGTTTAGCCTGGTGTCTGGAGTCCCGAAGTCTTTTAACACCTGCCCAATGCGGTTTCCGAAAGCATCGTTCTGCATCTCGTTGCTCTCTCCACTTACATCATGAAACATTTTCTCAGGAAATGCCAAACAGTAGCAATATTTTTTGATCTGGAGAGAGCATAAGATACCTCTTGAGGGACAGGCATCCTCCGCACGCTGTTCTCGTGGGGGTTTTGAGGTCAGCTGCCCATATCTTTCATAAATTTATGCGGACATTTAAAGTGCGGGTGAACAGTAAACTTTCCCACACTTTCTCCCAAGAAAACGTGGTACCCCAGGGCTCCATCCTAAGAGTTGTACTGTTTGCCATTGCCATAAATCCAATTATGGGTTGTTTCCTTCCTGATATCTCGGGCTCCCTCCTCGTGGACGATTTTGCGATCTACTACATCTCTCAACGGACCAGCCTTCTTGAACGACGATTTCAAGGATGTCTCGATCGCCTCCACTCGTGGAGCAGCGAAACCGGCTTCCGCGTTTCTCCCAGTAAGACCGTTTGTGTCAGTTTTTGGCGTCGTACAGAGTTTCTTCCGCCTTCCTTGCATCTAGGCCCTGTCAACCTTCTGTTCACAGACGTCGCTAAATTCTTGGGTCTTAAGTTTGACAGAAAACTATGCTGGTCCTCCCACGTTTCTTATCTTTCGGATCGCTGTTTGCGATCCCTCAACACCCTCTGTGTCCAGAATGGTACCTCCTGGGGAGCGGACCGAGGGGTCCTTCTCCGCCTCTACCGCGCCATAGTGCACTCGAAATTGGACTATGGAAGCATAGTTTACTCTTCTGCTCGGCCGTCTATTCTTCAGCGTCTCGACTCTGTCCACCTCCGTGGATTACGTTTAGTGTCCGGAGCTTTTTACACCATCCCTGAGACTGCTGAACCTCCGCTGTCCAATCGGCGAGCTGTCCTTCTGAGTCGTTATGCTAGCCATCTGCCTTCCATGCCTGCTAATCCGGCCCATAACCATTTTTTCGACACCTCCTTGGAATTACGTTATGCAGGCCACCCTTCCTCCCTACTATCACAGGGAGTCCACTTCCGTCAACAGCTACATTCTCTTTCCTTCCACTTCCGTAAGACTTTCTTGACAACTCGGGGTAGAGCACCGCCTTGGCTCCGGCCCCAGACCTGCCTGCTCCGTGACCTTTGTCAGTTTCCCAAGGATGGTACCCATTCTTTTGTTTATCATCGGGCATTTGCTGCTCAAAGCGCACAAATGAAGGATGCCACATTTATTTACACTGATGGCTCAAAAACATCGTTTGGTGTTGGGAATGCCTATATTGTTGGCGCCACCCCAATTCGATTTCGGCCTCCTGACCAGTGTTCAGTATTTACTGCGGAGCTTTACGCTGTTCTCCAGGCTGTCCAATACATCCGTCGCCATGAGCGGATACAGTATGTTATCTGCTCAGGTTCGCTCAGCTCTCTCCTCAGTCTCCAAGCTCTTCACCCTGTCCACCCTCTGGTCCACCAGATTCGGGACTGCCTCGATTTTCTCCACTTGGGGGGCGTCTCTGTGGCGTTCCTCTGGATCTCAGGTCATGTTGGTATCTGTGGAAATGAGGCGGCCGATATAGCGTCCAAGGCTGCAGTCTCTCTTCTTCAGCCTGCTATTCACATTACTCCCTTCACTGATCTACGGAGTGTTTTATGTCGTCGTGTGGCTCTTTTATGGCACGCACGTTGGTTGACACTTCCCAATAATAAATTGTAGGACTTGAAAGCTCTTCCCTGTGCTTGGACCTCTTCCTCCTGAACTCGTCGTCCGGAGGAGGTAATTTTAACTATACTCCAGATAGGGCACTGTCGTTTTAGCCATCGACATCTTTTAAGTGGCGATCCTCCCCCACTCTGTCCCTCACTGCTCTCAACTGTGGATGGTGAGACACCTACTACTTGAGTTCCCCTATTTTACTCCGGTACGCGCCCATCTACAGCTATCGCCTGATATATCTTCCATTTTAGCAGATGACACGCACTCAGCTGATGGCGTTCTCGAGTTTATTAGTGCCAGTGAAATGACGTCAGTTATTTGAAGGTCTTTTTGGGGACACACAACCCCCCTTCCATATTGGTTTTTAAGCTTTCCTTCTGCTTTTAGTTTCTCCACTTTTTTGAGTTTCGCTCCCATTGCTACTGGTTTCCAGTTTCGTTTTCTTTACCTTTTCCTAAGACATAGACCGGGCACAAATGCCTGTAGCAGTTTTGCACCCTAAAACCACATAATGAAAAGAGCACTGAGAGAGAAGCTTTCTGCAGCTTATTTCAGGAGTATTTCACATAGCGTTACTTATCATATGTCATAAACGTGGCACTTTTGTGACCGTACCTACCGAAAGAAACGTGAGAGAAGCTTCCCGCAGCTTCTTACAGAAATATTTCACATAGTGTTAATTATCAAACGTGATGACAGTGGCTTTGCTTTCCCTGTACCTACCGAGAGGAGTGTGAGAGAAGCTCACTGCAGCTTCTTTCAGATATATTTCACATAGGGTTATTTATCAAACGCAATGTTTGTAGCTTTGCTGTCGCTTTACCTACCGAGAGGAATGTGAGAGAAGCTCACTGCAGCTTCTTCCAGATATATTTCACATAGGGCTATTGATCAAATGCGAAGATCATTGCTTTGTAGTCAGTTACCAACAGACAACAGTGTGAGAGAAGCTTTCTGCAGTTTCTTACAGAAATATTTCTCATATGTCATAATCGTGGCTCTTTATTGACCATACCTACCGAGAGAAGTGTGAGAGAAGCTTACTGCAGCTTCTTACAGAAATATTTCACATAGGGTTATTTATCAAACGTGATGATTGTGGTTTTGCTGTCACTGTACCTACCGATAGGAGAGTGAGATCCCCCTGTGTGTCCGGGTGTTAGAATAGGCCCGGGGTATTCCTGCCTGCTTTAAGAGGTGACTAAAAGGAGTCTCTCCCCCTCAAGGGGTAGTTTGCACCTGCGTCCGGAGACGGATGGTTCCACGACTTACATTTGTGGTCATTTTTGTTTTTTCCGCTAATTCTGGTTTCTTTCTTCCTTTGTTTGTTTCCTTTCTTTGTCCTTCTCCCTTTCTCACTGTCTTCCTTGCCTTCTTCTCTTTGCCTTCTTGTCCACCTTATGGTCTCCACCTCGGCATTTGATACAGTCTGTCCTTTCCCTCCCCCTTACCTATTTTTTATCCCCTGCGGGTCCGGGGTAAGAATAGGCCCGAGGTATTCCTGCCTGTCGTAAGAGGCGACTAAGAGGAGTTTCAACCGTTTCGGCCTTCCATGTGATGGTCCCCCTTGAGGTTTGACCTCCATTTTTCAAAATTCTACAGAAGTACGAGCCTTTCGGGGAAGGACTCCTTATGTGGTGTACCACTGGTCTAAGTGCGCTAAGACCTTGGCACTCAGCATTGTACTGGCGTTGTAACCATACCCACTATTCCGCAAATTGGGCCTAAACGCCTGACTGGTTGTACAAGTTACGCCCATAGTGCGTCCCCATCTGCACCAACGATCATGATGGACTTTCCGTGCACCAGAAATCCAGCACGGTAGCCAGCCCGTTGTGGTGGGGTCGTCATGTACCCTCTAGGTTGTAGCCCCCTGACAACACAGAGATCGTACTGCCGATACCTGAGCTGCACCCTCCCCACGTCGGCCAAGGAGTAGATGCCCATCTCCTTGGGGCATCAGGACTCCCGGCAACGGTCATCCTGCCAGGTGGACCTTGCTGAAGCTGGGTGGCACCCGTGGGGAGAGCCCCTGGTCGGAGTGGGTGGTATCGGGGCGGACGCTTTGCAGATGAAACGTCAACACGTATCAGGTCGCTCTGCGGCCGAGTCTTTCAAAAGAAAAGGTACCGTTTCTAGTTCTGGTTTTCCTGCCCTTTCCCCCTTGGCCACTCTCTGGGAGGAGGGACAGGCCCGCCGGCTTGGGGCGAAGTACTTCCCCCGCTATTTGGTCTGTTCTCGGACCGATGGGGGGACGTTCGCCACCTCCAAGTCCATTTTCTTTGTTCAGCACATTGAGGACATCTTCGGGGAAATCGAGGCTCTCAGCAAGATGCGTTCATGGTCCGTTCTTATCAAGACCACCTCCGCCACACAGTCGGCGGCGCCTAAGGCGTGCGACCGCCTAGGGGACATCCCAGTGTCCATTGTCCCGCATCTGGCACTAAATAGGACGCAGGGGGTTATTTTTCATCGTGACCTCCTGCTACAATCTGATGAGGAGCTCAGGGCCAACCTGGAGCGCCGAGGCGTGCATTTCGTCCGGCGAGTCCAGCGCGGCCCCAAAGACCGTCGCATCGACACTGGGGCCTTTATCCTCGCCTTCGAGGGGCACGTTCTCCCAGAGAAGGTAAAGGTGATGTGCTACCGGTGCGACATGCGACCTTACGTCCCGCCTCCTATGCGCTGTTTTCTGTGTTTGCGCTTTGGGCACATGTCGTCATGGTGTGAGGCTGAGCCCCTTTGTGGCGACTGTGGACGTCCTCTTCATGAGGAACATACATGCACCCCACCACCTCAGTGCATTAATTGTCCTGGCATCCACTCGCCTATATCCTCGGACTGCCCCGCCTATCAGAAGGAGAAGAAGATACAAGAACTCAAAACTTTGGATCGGCTCTCATATTCTGAGGCCAAGAAGAAGTATGACCACCTCCATCCCATGCTGTTGACCACTTCGTTGGCCTCAGTTGTGTCCACTCCTTCTGCGGTATCCTCTCCCCTATCCTGTCCCCCCTCCGCCTCCTCCGCCCATCAGGGGGCTCTGCTTCCGCCTCCCAAATCCTTCCCCTCCAAATCCTCCTCCCCCGTGTCCCTGCCCCCTCTGCCCCAGGGGCCACCCTTCCTCATCCTCCTCTCCCCCCGCCACCTGAGAAGCGATCTTCTTCACAGGCGTCCATCGGGGAAACGTTCTGGTCCCCAGCTTCTGAGGTCCGGCGTCTCAAAATGGACTCTGCGCGTGAGGACCTTCTTTGGGTCCAGCCCACCATCCCTGTGCCTCCTCGGCCTTCCAAGAAGGCCTCCAAGAAGAAGTCTCTCTCCCCCTCTCCACCCTGGCGCGTTTCGTCTGACGCTCCATCCGTGAGTCGGTGCTCCTGGCCGTTCTCAGTTTCGCCGGGACGCTCTGCTGCCAAGCGCTCAGCTGGCCTCTCGTCAGCAAATGATGCTGCCCCTCCTACACAACCAGGGAGAGCGGCCGCAGCTGGTGACGACTCGATGGAACCGGATCTGCCTCCCGCCGGTGGTAGCGTCGAGGTGACCAGCTCTTCCCCCGTCTCGTTCCCCCAACTTTTTGACCAGCGATGGCCATGTTACATTGGAACATAAGAGGTATTCGATCTAATTGGGAGGAATTACAACTGCTCCTCCGCCTGCACTGACCGCTCGTACTTGGTCTCCAGGAAACCAAGTTGCGCCCAACTGACCATATTGCCTTTACCCAGTATACCTCGGAGCGGTATGACCTCACCCCTGTGGACGGTATCCCAGCTCATGGTGGGGTCATGTTGCTCGTTTGGGACGATGTCTATTACCATCCCATCCCATTGACCACCCCTCTCCGAGCAATAGCTGTCGGTATTACTCTTTCTGCTTTTACTTTTTCAGAGTGTTCCATCTACAATCCGTCATCTGCTGTTAGTCGGGCTGACATGATGCACCTGATTGTTCAGCTTCCCCCGCCATTTTTATTGTTTGGCGACTTCAATGAGCATCATCCCCTTTGGGGCTCTCCTGCATCCTGCCAAAGAGGCTCACTCTTGGCGGATGTCTTCAACCATCTCAATCTTGTCTGCCTCAATACCGGCGCCCCGACTTTCCTCTCGGACTCTACTCATACCTACTCCCACTTGGACCTTTCGATCTGTGTTACCACTCTTGCCCATCGGTTCGATTGGTATGTCCTTTCTGACCCCTATTCGAGCGACCACTTCCCCTGTGTCGTTCGTCTCCTGCACCACACCCCATCCCCACGTCCTTCAAGCTGGAACATACCGAAAGCTGACTGGGGACTTTACTCCTCCCTGGCGACCTTTACGGACCACGATTTTCTCAGTTGTGACAGTCAGGTCGAATACCTCACAGCTGTTATCATCAATGCTGCCGAACGCTCCATTCCTCGTACTACCTCTTCTTCTCATCGCCTTTCCGTCTCCTGGTGGAACGAGGCTTGTAGGGACGCTATCCGTGCTCGACGATGTGCTTTACGCACCTTTCACCGCCATCCTACGATGGCGAATTGTATTGAATACAAACGACTCCGAGCGCAATGCCATAGAGTCATCAAAGACAGCAAAAAAGCTTGTTGGGCCTCTTTCACCAGCTTCTTTAACAGTTTTACTCCCACTTCTGTCGTATGGGGTGGCCAGCGCCGGCTTTCGGGCATTAAGGCCCACTCCTCGGTACCTGCCCTGACCTCAGGTAATGAGCTCCTTGTTGATCCCATGGCTGTCTCCAACGCCTTTGGCCGCTTTTTCGCGGAGGTTTCGAGCTCCGCCCATTACCACCCTGCCTTCCTTCCCAGGAAAGAGGCAGAAGAGGCTCGGCGACCTTCCTCCTACTCGCTGAATCTGGAAACTTATAATGTCCCCTTTACTATGCGGGAACTCGAACATGCGCTTGCACTGTCCCGGTCCTCTGCTCCGGGGCCAGATGCCATTCACGTTCAGATGCTGGCACACCTTTCTCCGGCGGGCAAAAGCTTCCTTCTTCGTACCTACAATCGCGTCTGGACCGAAGGTCAGGTCCCCATGCGTTGGCGTGACGCTGTCGTTGTTCCTATACCCAAACCAGGGAAGGATAGACACCTTCCTTCTAGTTAGCGCCCCATTTCTTTTACAAGCTGTGTCTGTAAGGTGATGGAGCGTATGGTTAATGCTCGGTTAGTCTGGATTCTTGAATCTCGACGGCTACTTACTAATGTCCAATGCGGCTTTCGTCACCGCCGCTTCGCTGTTGACTACCTTGTGACCTTGTCGACATTCATCATGAACAACGTTTTGCGAAGGCGCCAAACGGTAGCCGTTTTCTTCGATTTGGAGAAGGCTTATGATACCTGTTGGAGAGGAGGTATCCTCCGCACTATGCACAGGTGCGGCCTACGCAGTCGCCTGCCCCTTTTTATTGATTCCTTTTTAACGGATCGAAAATTTAGGGTACGTGTGGGTCCTGTACTGTTGACGTCTTCCTCCAGGAGAACGGAGTGCCTCAGGGCTCCGTCTTGAGCGTAGCCCTTTTTGCCATCGTGATCAATTCAATTATGGATTGCATTCCACGTAATGTCTCGGGCTCTCTCTTTGTCGATGACTTCGCGATCTACTGTAGTGCCCAGAGAACTTGCCTCCTGGAGCGCTGCCTTCAGCGTTGTCTAGACAGCCTCTACTCATGGAGCGTGGCAAATGGCTTCCGGTTCTCTGAAGAGAAGACGGTTTGTATCAACTTTTGGCGATATAAAGCGTTCCTTCCGCCATCCTTACATCTCGGCCCCGTTGTTCTCCCATTCGTGGAAACAACTAAGTTTCTAGGGCTCACGTTGGACAGGAAACTGTGTTGGTCTCCACATGTCTCTTATTTGGCTGCCCGTTGTACATGTTCCTTAATGTCCTCAGAGTTCTTAGAGGTTCATCTTGGGGAGCAGGTCGCACTGTCCTGCTTCGCTTGTATCAGTCCATAGTCCGATCGAAGCTGGATTATGGGAGCTTCGTCTACTCGTCCGCTCGGCCATCCCTCTTACGCCGGATCACTCCATCCACCATCGGGGGATACGTCTTGCGACCGGAGCCTTCTACACTAGTCCTGTCGCGAGTCTTTATGCTGAAGTTGCGGAATTACCATTGACCTACCAGCGCGACATACTGCTGTGTCGGTATTCCTGCCGGCTGTTGTCTATGCCCAACCACCCCTCTTACGAGTCCTTCTTCACCGATTCTCTCGACCATCAGTACGGGTTGTATGTGTCTGCCCTGCTGCCCCCGGAGTCCGCTTCCATCGCCTGCTTCGACAATTGGATTTTGCCCTCCCTACCACCTTCATAGAGGGTGAGAACCCGACACCTCCTTGGCTCCAGGTTCCGGTTCATATTTATCTCAACCTCAGCTCACTCCCGAAGGATGGTACTCCGGCTGCAGTGTATTGCTCACCGTTTGTCGAACTTCGTGCTCGACTTGCCGGTCACACCTTTACTTACACCGATGGCTCCAAAACTGACGATGGTGTCGGCTGTGCCTTTGTCGTCGGGGCCGCCACCTTTAAATACTGGCTCCTCGACCAACGTTCCAGCTTTACGGCCGAGCTTCTTGCTCTCCATCAGGCCGTTCAGTATGCCCGCCGCCACCGCCATTCATCGTATGTACTCTGCTCTGACTCACTCTGTGCTCTTCAGAGCCTTGGAGCTCCCTATCCGGTCCATCCCTTGATTCAATGGATACAGCAGTCCCTCCATTCTTTCGCTGATAATGGTTCGCCTGTCAGCTTTCTGTGGGTTCCCGGACATTTCAGAGTGCCTGGGAATGAGGCTGCTGATGCTGCAGCCAAGGCTGCAGTCCTCCTGCCTCGGCCAGCCTCCCATTGTGTCCCGTCATCTGATGTTCGTGGTGATGTATGTAAGAGGCTTGTGTCGTTGTGGTGGGATGCTTGGTCATCCCTCCAAGGAAACAAGCTCCGGGCAGTAAAACCGCTCCCAACTGCTTGGACAACATCCTCCTGAGCATCTCGGCGAGAGGAGGTCCTTCTGACCAGGTTGCGGATTGGCCCTTGTGGTCAGGCATTAACAGTGCACCATGTTCATTGCCGTGTCCCCGTTTTAGTCAATTTCGTGTTGTCCTGTCCCTGCCATCTACTTTACCAGATGTTTTAGCTGATGACGCTCGAGCAGCTGCTCGTATTCTGCGTTTTATAACTTTGACTGGCTTGTCCAAAGACATCTAACCTTTTTACTTACTTTATCTGCATCTTTGTCAGGTCCTTCTGGTGTCCCTCCATCCCCTTGAGTTTTACTAGATTCCATGTGCTCTAACAACAGTGACTGGGCGCTAAAGACCTCAGTAGTTGAGCGCCCTTAAACCCCACCAAAAAAAAAAAAAAATCACCTATTTTTTCCCCTCTTCTTCTTTCCTCCCTGTGAGTGCCTGAAGGCCGACCCACGCGCCCCCCCTCTCCACCCCTGCGGGTTCAGGGGTATGAATAGGCCCGCAGTATTCCTGCCAGTCGTATGTGGTGACTAAAAGGAGTCTCAACTGTTTCGGCCTTTAATGTGATGGTCCGCTGAGGTGTTTGACCGCACTATTTCCAAATTTTTCCGTTAGTGCGTACCATTTGGGGAAGGACACCTTACGTGGTGCATCTTAAATCCATCTTGCCCTAAGATCTGGCACACCTGATACTTTCATGGAGTTGGACTTACATCGAGATTCTGGCCACATCCGCTGCAGTGTGTTCCGGATAGCATCCCTTCCCTCCATTGTGCACTTCCATCTTTGCCCTCGTGATGTACATGGATATTTCGACACCTGACATCCAGCACGGTAGCCAGTCTGTTGTGGTGGGGTCGTCGTGTACCCTCTGGTGGTAGCCCCCTGACTACACAGGGATTGCACTGCTGATGCCTGAGCTGCTACCTCCCCATGTATGCCGAGGAGTAGATGCCTATCCCTTTGGGGCATCGGGACTCCCGGCAAAGGCCATCCTGCCAGGTGGTCTTTGCTGCGGCTGGGTGGCGCCCGTGTGGAGAGACCCTGGTCAGAGTGGGTGGCAACAGGGCGGATGACCCGCAATGAAGCATGGTACATCATCTCTCGCTGGTGGGCCCTCACCAGCAGTCTATAAGCGATCGAGGTCTAACCTCAATGGAAAGAAATTTGATCAGAGACCATTTCCCTCCCTGGCCACTCCATGGGAGGAACGTTTGACCATAGAAGGCAGTGGAGATTATTCACCCCGGTACCTCGTGTGTACACAAGTAGATGGGGAATCATTTATGTCGACCAAGCCCCAGTTTTTTGTGGAGCATTTAGAGGACAAGTTCGGGGAGGTGGAGGGCTTGTCCAAAATGCGCTCTGGGTCAGTTCTCATCAAAACAGCATCCTGTGCCCAGTCACGGAGATTGCTCACTTGCTACAGGTTGGGGGATGTTTCCATCACCATCACTTAAGAGCTTAAACATGGTCCAGGGTATTATATTCCACAGAGATCTTCTTCTGCAGTCCGACGATGAACTACGCGCCAATCCAGAACGACGAGGTGTTCACTTTGTCCGGCGTGTCCATCATGGTCCGAGGGATAATCAGGTAGCCACCAGTGCCTTCATCTTGGCCTTCGACAGTGATGTTTTACCCGAAAAGGTCAAGGTGATGGTTTACCGCTATCATGTGAAGCCATATATCCCTCCTCCGATGCAGTGTTTTAAATGCTGGAAGTTCGGGCACATGTCATTTCGCTGTATTTCCGGCATCACATGTCGAGATTGTGGACGTCCTTTGCATCCCAATATTCCGTGTGCTCCGTCTCCCATCTGTGTTAACTGTGGAGAACACCATTCCCCCTGCTCGTCAGACTGTAGGATATGCCAGAAGGAACGAAAGATAATGGAATATAAGACCCGGGACCGCCTGACCTACACCAAGGCTAAACAGAAGTATGAGCCACTCCATCGTGTGGCAATGACGTCAACCTACGCCACTGCTGCAACAATGGTTCTCCCATCGTCACTTATCGTTGGCTCTAAGGTCTGTCAGAATCCACCAACCCCCTTGCTTGTGGGGGACACTTCACTCCCTGTTGCTCCTGCTCCATCTTCTTCAGGAGCAACACCTCCCCCCCCCCAACCATCGGGGACATCAGTTCCCCCTTCCCAGCCAGAGAAAAGTAAGACTTCTTCGGGTACTCTCGTCAGGAAGGGGTCCCTTGGGGACCTACCTTCGCAAGTTCCGACCAGTGGAAAAGCGGACACCCGCAAGTGGCTGAAACAACCACCAGTTCCTGGTCGTAGGGCCTCACGGTCATCGTCCGTCCCTGAGACTGACCCAGTGAAGCCCTCCAAGCCTACACCACCGAAGGCACAGCGAGAGAAACAGAAGAAGAAGAAGAAAGTCCCCAAGGCTAACGACATTGCAGTGGCACCCATCCCACCGCTTCCTACAAACACTGCGTCTGAGGACGAGCTGGAGATTCTGGCGTCTACTGAGGACCTCGATCTCGCCGGTCCCTCAGACGACATGGAAGGCACTAGCACAGATGCTCACTCGGAGGCAGCAGGTGACCCAGCGGCGTAATCTGCCAGCCAGGCCCGTCACACCTTTCTCAGACATAGACAATACCATCCTCCCGTGGAACTGCAGCGGTTTCTTCCACCATCTAGCTGAGCTCCGCCAACTAATCAGCCTTCACCCTTTCTTCCGCATTGCACTTCAGGAAACTTGGTTTCCAGCAATGCGAACCCCCGCCCTCCGTGGCTATCGGGGTTATTATAAGAACCGGGCAGCTGATGAAATGGTGTCTGGTGGCGTCTGCATCTACTGAAATATTTTTCAGTGGACGGCAAGCGACGCCTCCCCGACCTTTACAACCGTCTCTGGGTCGAGGGTGAGTTTCCATTGCAATGGCGGGAAAGCATTGTCATCCCTGTTTTGAAACCGGGCAAGAGCCCTTTGGAGGTGGACAGCTACCGCCCCATTAGCCTCACCAACTTTCTTTGCAAGCTTCTCGAACGGATGGTGAGCCAGCGCTTGAATTGGGTACTGGAGTCTCGGGGCCTTCTGGATCTGTTTCAGGGTGCGTTCCGTAAAGGCCGCTCTGCCACCGACAATCTGGTGAGTCTGGAGTCGGCCATCCATACTGCCTTTGTCCGCCGTTAACACCTGGTCGCCGTCTTTTTCGACATGCAGAAGGCGTACGATACGACATGGCGTCATCACATACTTTCTACGCTTCATGGATGGGGTCTTCGGGGCTCTTTATCCGAAATTTTCTGTCGTATCGTACCTTCCGCGTGCAAGTCGCGGCCTCTCATAGTTCCTCCCATGTCCAGGAGAACGGGGTACCACAGGGGTCTGTCCTCAGTGATGCCTGTTCTTAATCGCAATAAACAGGCTCATTGCAGTGGTGGGAAATTCTGTCTCCGCTTCCCTGTATGCTGACGACTTCTGCCTTTACTACGGCTCTACTGGAATTGCAGCTGTTGAACGTTAGCTATAGGGCGCTATCCGCAAGGTACAGTCTTGGGCTGTAGTGCATGGTTTTCAGTTTTCGGCTGCCAGGACCCGCGTTATGCATTTCTGCCGGCGCCGAACGCTCCATCCTGAGCCGCAGCTTAATCTTGCAGCTTAAACAGGCATGTTGGCGGCATCTAAACGCTCTGAGATGCTTGAGCCGCACCCACTGGGGCGCCGACCGATCTACCCTGTTACGGCTCTACCAGGCGTTAATCCAGTCCTGTCTGGATTATGGCAGCCTGGCTTATGGCTCAGCATCCCCATCTGCATTGCAGGTGCTGGACCCAATCCTCCACAGCGGGATATGCCTAGCCACTGGTGCTTTCCGTACCAGCCCTGTGGACAGCATTCTAGTGGAGGCAGGTGTCCCTCCACTGCAGTTACGGCGCCAACGTTTGCTGGCCGCTTATGCTGCCCATGTTTTCAGTTTGCCATGGCATCCTAACTATCGGCTACTATTCCCAGAGTCACACGTCCATCTTCCAGAACGTCGACCCAGGGCTGGCAGTACGATCACAGTCCACGTCAGAGCTTCTATCCGGGCTTGGGGCCTTACTTCTTCCGCCTCCTTTCAGGGCATCTCTGCATACACCCCTATGGTGTGTGCCTCGCCCTCGCCTTCAGCTGGAATTGGCACAGGGCCCAAAGGACTCAGTCCCTCTGGAGGCCTTCCGCCACCGCTTCCTTTCCCTCCTTGCAATGTATCAGGGCTCTGGCATTGCGTACACTGATGGCTCAATGGTTGCTGGTCATGCCGGTTATGCGCTAACTCTAGGGAACCATTCCGAACAACGTTCACTGCCGGCTGGTTTCAGCGTTTACACTGCTGAGCTGGTCGCCATCTTTCGTGCCCTAGAGTATATCCACTCCTGCTCAGGTGATTCCTTCATGATCTGTAGCAATCCCCTGAGCGGTTTACGAGCTGTCGACCAGTGTTTCCCTCGTTCTCGTCTGGTGATGGCTATCCAGGAGTCCCTGCATACTCTTGCCCGTTGCGGCCGCTCTGTGGTCTTTGTGTGGACCCCCGGTCATGTCGGTATCCCGGGCAATGAATATATTGACCGCCTGGTGAAAGAAGTCATCAGTAAACCATCTATGGACATTGGCCCCCCCCAGAGACTGATTTGCGAGCAGTCCTCCGCCGAAAAGTTTTTGCGCTTTGGGGCACTGAATGGCGCGATCGGATCACGCCAAATAAACTCTGTGCCATTAAGGAGACGACGACCATCTAGCAGTCATCCATGCGAGCCAACCGCTGGGACTCAGTCGTCCTTTGTCGGCTCTGCATTGGCCACTCTTGGCTGACACACAGTTACTTACTGTGTCGGGAGGACCCTCCTTTGTGTCGCTGCGGGGCGGCTTTGACAGTGGCCCACATTTTGTTGGCCTGCCCCCTTTTTGCTGTGGTCAGGCAGACATTTGCGCTCCCTGATACGCTCCCTGCCCTTTTAGTTGATGACCCTGCTATGGCTGGCTTAGTTTTACGTTTTATTCGGGCAGGGGGTTTTTATCATTTAATTTGAGTGTTTATGTCTTATATTATTGTTTTGTCTTGATTCTGGCCTTTGGCCTACGGTTTTAAACTGAGTTTTTAATGTGTTCTCGGTGGTTGGCTTTTCCTTTTTTATTCTATGGTCGGCCAACCACCGCCACACTCCGTGTGATTTTAATTTGTTATGTCTGTTCTTTGTCTGAGGTTTTCTTGTTGTTTGTTGTCTATTGTCTCTATTATCTGTTTTTTTTACTCTGTGTGGTAGTTTTTAAGTTTGGAACAAGGGACCGATGACCGTTGAAATCTGGTCCCTTTAATCCCACAAACCAACCAACCGACCCACGCATTTGCACACATAGCCAGTGATGGGGTAATGCGTAGTTTCCCCCCCCTGGGTAGACCAGTAAGGCATGCACATACCCCCTGGTAAAGGCCAGGCCCAGGGAGGGGTGATTGCCTGAGCTGACACCTTCCAACCATGCCGATTAGTCCCTCCGTCCGTTTCTCGGGAGGTGTGATCTGAGGTGTAAACATTCACCTAAGGCAGTAGCGCCCTCTGAGAGGCCCCCCACAAGGAAGGAGCGCACCATCGGAGACGCTGGCAATCATGGGGGATTGATCCGCAATGGATTTCTCTTCTTCTTCTCTCTCGACTTCTGCTCAAAAATTGAAACTTGACCAGCCACCAGTGACAAAAGTACTACCGCCTGCCCCAAAGTTACTCGTAGTTCCTAGATCTGAAGATGGAAAGGATTTGTCATCCGTCAACCCTTTCATTATTCAGAAGGGTGTAGATGCAATAGCCAGATCTGTCAAGTGTTGTACCAGGTTGCGTAAAGGTAATTTGTTGTTGGAAACTGAGAGCACCTTTCAGGCACAAAAACTCCTTCGGGCCACACACCTGTACTCATTCCCTGTCCGGGTGGAGGCTCACCACACTTTGAATTTGCCGCGTGGTGTGGTATATACTAGATCACTCGACGGATTGACTGACGAGGAGATTCAGTCTTTCCTCACTAAGCAGGGCATGACGGCTGTCCATAGGGTCATGAGAATGGTCAACAATGAACTTGTACTGACCCGGACACTTTTCGTGACCTTTGATAGTGTTCAGCTGCCATCGCGCATAAAAGCGGGCTATGAGGTTATTTCTGTTCGCCCCTATGTCCCGACACCTACGCGCTGCTACCAGTGTCGGCGTTTTAATCGCACCCACCAGTCTTCTTCTAAGGTACTGTCCCATCTACAAAGATGAATGCTGTATACAGGAAATTCGGGTCAAAGAGAAAGGGTCCACCTCGGCTGCTCGCAAGCTATTTGCTATTAGAAAGCCCACGCTGCTCACAGCGGGGAAATACAGTACTGTCCTCGCTTCTCCTCGGCCTACCAGTGAGGTGTCAACACAGACATGCGATCTAGCCTTTAACGCTACGGTCATCCGTTCGGCCAGTGCTAAGATCGCTCGGTCAACGTCTCCTCTTCCTGCCATCACCACTAAGACACAAGCACATTCATCAGCTTCTGCCAAGACTAAGACCCAGAAGTCAGATGCACGGGGCTTCAAGAAGGAACCGTCACGTGAAGACATCCTATGTGCCCTGAACTCCCAGCCATCGACCAGTACTTCGACTAAACGACCTTCCAAGATGGCTCATAGGAAGCAAAGTTCTCGCCTCGGCGTCTTTCTTCTCCTGTGCCACCCAGTGGTTGCCGCCCCAGCCATCATCCATTTCGCCTGGCTGCACCGCTGGTAGCCAAACATCTGGCCATTCACCAGTGGCTCCCCCTCCCAGCCATCTTAACATTGAGGCTGACGAACCTATTGAAAAAATCGGTGATGACACTCCGCCTATTGGTAGCGGCAGCAGTGCTCGCTCGAAGCCAGGCCCTCAGTAGCCTTCCAGGTGACCCCTTCTTGCTTCTCCTTTTCCTTTTTCATCTGACGATGGCACTTCTTCATTGGAATATTCGCGGCATTCGCTCCAACCGAGAGGACTTAAAGTTGCTGCTGCACTTGCATTGTCTGCTCGTAGTAGCTCTCCAGGAAATGAAGCTACACTCATGTGATCGAATTGGCTTGGCACACTATACCTCTGTGCATTTTACCTACCACCTGTGGCAGGTATTCTGGCTCATGGAGGGGTTATGTTGCTGGTCCAGGATGATATCTAGTACGATCCTATCACATTGCACACCAATCTGCATGCAATTGCCGTCTGAATTACTCTCCCCACTTTTACATTTTCCATTTGTGCCATTTACACTCCATTGTCATCTGCCATTACTAGGGCAGACATGACAGGAATTATTGTTCAGCTGCCTGCACCATTTTTGTTGACTGGAGACTTCAATGCCCACCATCCCCTTTGGGGCTCTCCAGCATCCTGCCCGAGAGGCTCCCTGTTAGCAGACCTTTTCGACCACCTCAATCTTGTCTGCCTTAATACTGGTGCCCCTACTTTTCTTTCGGACACAACTCACACCTATTCCCATTTAGACCTCTCTATATGTACTACCCAACTTTCATGCCGGTTTGAGTGGTACCCTCTTCCTGATATGTATTCGAGTGACTACTTCCCTTGTGTTATCCCTTTCCTGCATCATACCCCATCTCCATGCTCAACTAGTTGGAACATTTCCAAAGCAGACTGGGGGCTCTTCTCTTCCAGGGCGACATTTCAGGATCAAAACTTCGCAAGCTGCGATAGTCAGGTCGCACACCTCACGGAAGTCATACTCACTGCTGCTGAATATTCCACCCCTCACACTATTTCTTCTCCATGTGGCGTACCAGTCCCCTGGTGGACCACAGCCTGTAGAGACGCTTTATGTGCTCGTCGACATGCTTTACGCACCTTAAAATCGCCACTCCACGTTGGCGAATTGTATTAATTATAAACAGTTACGTACACAGTGTCGTTGTGTTATTAAAGAAAGCAAGAAAGCCAGCTGTGCTGCTTTCACAAGCTCCTTCAACAGTTTTACTCCCTCTTCTGTTGTCTGGGGTAGCCTGCGCTGGCTATTTGGCACTAAGGTCCATTTCCCAGTTTCTGGCTTGACACTCGCGAATGACGTCCTTGTGGCTCCTGAGGATGTTTCAAATGCCTTCGGCCGATTTTTCACAGAGGTTTTGAGCTCTGCTCATTACCACCCTGCCTTCCTCCCCTGAAAACAGGCAGAGGAGGCAAGACCGCCTAACTTTCGCTCCTCGAATCATGAAAGTTATAATGCCCCATTCACCACGCGGGAACTCGAAAATGCACTTGCCCGGTCACGGTCCTCTGCTCTGGGGCGTGATTTTATTCGTATTCAGATGCTGAAGAACCTTTCACCTGAGGGTAAAGGTTTTCTTCTTTGTACTTATAATCGCATCTGGATTGAGGGTCATGTTCCCACATGCTGGCTGAATCTATTGTTGTCCCGATTCCTAAGCCGGGAAAGGACAAGCACTTGCCTTCCAGTTATCAACCTATTTCCCATACCAGCTGTGTCTGTAAGGTGATGGAACGAATGGTTAACTCTCGTTTGGTTTGGCTGCTCGAATCTCGATGCCTACTTACCAATGTACAATGTGGATTTCGTAGGCGCCGCTCTGCTGTTTATTTGGCGACCTTCATTATGAATAACTTCTTGCGGAAACGCCAGACAGTGGCTGTGTTCTTTGATTTCGAGAGGACTTACGACACCTGTTGGAGGGTGGGCATTCTCCTCACCATGCATACATGGGGCCTTTGCGGCCGCCTTCCTTTTTTTATTCATGCATTTTTAATGGATTGACAGTTGAGGGTACGTGTGGGTTCTGTCCTGTCCGACGCCTTTTGCCAGGAGAATGGGGTGCCACAGGGCCCAGTTTTGAGCATTGCTCTCTTCAAAAATGGTTCAACTGGCTCTGAGCACTATGGGACTTAACATTTGAGGTCATCAGTCCCCTAGAACTTAGAACAACTTAAACCTAACTAACCTTAGGACATCGCACCCACCCATCCATGCCTGAGGTAGAATTTGAACCAGCGACTGTAGCGGTCAAGCGGTTCCAGCCCCCCAGGGGGTCCACAACTCTTTTGTAGATAATTGCGTAGCGAGCACGGGACCCTGAGCTACTGTGGCCCTCCTTCCTTTCCGGGCTGCATACCTTCCTTTTCCGCATCCTTCCCTGTCCCCCATCTTCGCCCCCCCTCCCCTCACCTATGGCTCCTTCCTTCCCTTTCTCCCCCTCTGGGAGTATGGTTTGTGCCTACGTCCGGAGACGGACGCTCGTAAATATGACGCATTCTTCGCCTTCTCTGCTTGTATGTCTTCATCCTTCCTTTGTCCTTCAGTTTTCCTTACCTCTTCTCTTTACCCTTTTCTCCGCTGCGGCGTTTGAGACCTCTCTTCTTTCCTTTCCCTTTCTTTGTTTTTCCCTTTCTCTTTCTTCCTCCCTGTGCGTGTCTGAAGGCCGACCCACGCATTTTTGTGCGAAGATGGTCACGGGGTAACGCGTAATTCCCAACCCGGGGTAGACAGGTAGGACACGTACGTACCCCCTGGTAACGGCCAAGCCCAGGGAGGGGTGATTACCCGAGCTGATACCTTCCGAAAGTGCCGATTGGTCCCTCCGTCCGTTTGCTGGGAGGTGTGACACGAGGTGTGAACAATCACCTAAGGCGGGAGTACCCTCAGAGAGGGACTCCACAAGGGAGGAGCGCGCCATCGGAGACGCCGGTAATCATGGGGGATTCTTCTGCAATGGTTTCCTCACCTTCCACGATGTCTGCTCACAAGCGTAAGTTCACTGAGTCTCAGCCACAGACAGTTCTTCTATCGTTGCCACAGTTCCTTGCTGTTTCTCGGTCTGATGAAGGTCACGACTTCTCCACGGTCAAACCTTTCATTATTCAGAAAGGTGTCGACGCAATTGTAGGTCCTGTAAAATCTTGTTCCAAGTTACCGAATGGCACCTTGTTGTTAGAAACAGTCAGTGCCCTCCAGGCACAAAAATTTGCTGCGTACTTTACTGCTCCACACCTTCCCTGTCCGGGTTGAAACGCACCGTACTTTAAATTCCTCACGTGGAGGCATTTATACACGCTCCCTCGACAGATTGTCTGACGAAGAAATTCAGCACTACCTTTCTGACCAGGGCATAACGGCTGTTCATAGGGTTATGAAAAGGGTTGACACGAACATCATTACAACCCGCACTGTCTTCCTGACATCTGACAAAGTTCAACTCCCATCGAAAATCAAAGCAGGCTATGAGATAATTTCCGTTCGCCCTTACGTCCCAAACCCTACGCGTTGCTTTTGGTGTTGGCAGTTCAATCACACCAGACAGTCCTGTTCCAATCCTGCCAAATTTTTTACGTGTGGCAAGGATGCCCATGAGGGTGCTTGTCCACCTCCATCCCCTCGTTGCATCAACTGTATGGGTGACCACGCTGCTTCCTCTCGCGATTGCCCCATTTTTAAGGACGAAAATCTCATCCAGGAAATCAGAGTGAAGGAAAAGGTCCCCCCTGCGGGTTCGGGGGTAAGAATAGGCCCGCGGTATTCCTGCCTGTCGTAAGAGGCGACTAAAAGGAGTCTCAAACGTTTTGGCCTTAATGTGATGGTCCCCATTAGGGTTTGACCTCCATTTTTCCAAATTCCACAGAAGTACGAGCCTTTTGGGGAAGGACACCTTACGTGGTGCACCATCAGTCCTCTGTGCCCTACGACCTTGGCACTCTTGATCGTCTTTGCGTCGTACCTGCACCCTCCATTCCTCATTTTGGGCATAGACACCTGATGTATTGTGTAAGTACCGCCCTTAGTGCGTCACCACCAGCACCTAAGATCACTATGGACTACCCATGGCACCCAAAATCCAGCACGGTAGCCAGCCCGTTGTGGTGGGGTCGTCATGTACCCTCTAGGTTGTAGTCCCCTGACAACACAGGGATCGTACTGTCGATGCCTGAGCTGACACCTCCCCACGTAAGCCAAGGAGTAGATGCTCGTCTCTCTGGGGCATCGGGACTCCCGGCAACGGCCATCCTGCCAGGTGGCCTTTGCTGTGGCTGGGTGGCGCCCGTGGGGAGAGCTCCTGGTCGGAGTGGGTGGCATCGGGGCGGATGCCCCGCAATGAAGCGGGTGAAATCTCAATCTGGTGGTCGTCCGACCGCCAATGTCTCTAAGCGTGGTAAGGTGGAATTTAACGCTGTGACATATAACCCGAAGTCGTTCCCTTCCCTAGCCACACCATGGGAGGAACGTAGGGCTGCAGACAGACAGGAGCCGTATTCGCCACGATACCTTGTATGCAGCAGAACTGATGGGGATTCGTTTTTGGGGACTAAGCCTCTTTTCTTCGTGCACAATCTCGAAGATAAGTTTGGGGAAGTGGCATCTCTTTCCAAAATGAGGAGCGGGGCCATTTTGATACAAGCAGCTTCATCTGCGCAGTCCCAGGCATTACTCGCCTGTGAGAAGCTCGGTGACATCCCCGTCACTGTCACTCCCCATAAGTCCTTAAATTTGGTCCATGGGATTATTTTTCATAAAGATCTTCTGCTACAGTCTGATGACGAGCTACGTGAGAACCTGGCACGACGAGGTGTACACTTTGTCCGTCGTGTCTTTCGGGGGCCGAAGGATAATAGGGTCGCTACTGGTGCTTTCATCCTGGCCTTTGAGGGCGACTGCTTGCCTGAGAAAGTCAAGGTCATGATATACCGGTGCGATGTCAAGCCCTATGTCCCGCCCCCTATGCGATGCTTCCAGTGCTGGAAATTCGGACACATGTCCTCCAGGTGCACTTCCAGCCCCACGTGTCGTGATTGTGGACGACCTCCACATCCTAATGCTCCATGTGCTCCGCCTCCCACCTACGTTAACTGTGGGGAGCATCATTCTCCCTGCTCACCAGACTGTGCAGTCTATCAACGAGAGCGGAAGATACAAGAAATTAAGACCTTGGACCGTTTAAGTTACCAAGAGGCGAAGAAGAAATTAGAACGACTCAACCCCACACCTATGTTGAGGAGTTATGCTACTGTCACTCTGCCGCCACCAGCTCCTGCACAGACTCCCTTCTCTGTTGGCCCACAGAGAAATCAGGTAACGTCTGCCCCACCGCTGGGACAGGCCGCTCTCTCTTCCACTGCTCCCAAAACACCGAGTTTGGGAGCAGTGCGCCCCAAGCAACCGGGGACGTTGGTCCCCACATCTCAGCCGGAGCGGCGACAGCCCTCTCCGGCTCCTCAGCCGGGGAAGCGACAGCTCCCTCCGGCTGCTCAGCCGGGGACGCAACAGCCTCCTCTGGCCTCCCTTGTTCGGAAGGGATCCCTTGGGGGCGTCCCTTCCAAGGACTTCCCCAGTGTCTCAGAAGACACTAGCCAGTGGCTGAAGAAGCCACCAGCTGCTGGTCGAAGGGCTTCACGCTCTTCCTCTGTTCCTGATGATGCGTCAGGAAAGCCCTCCCAGCATGACAACCCTCCTCCCAAAGACAAGAGAGAGAAAAGGAAGCTCTCCAAGAAGGATAAGGACCCAGTGGTTCCCGCACCAACGCTCCCTGTCAGCTCAGCCTCTGAGGACGAGGTCGAGCTCTTTGCGTCCCCTGATGACCTGGATCTCGCCGTCTCCTCAGAAACGATGGCCGTAGTGACGTCCGTCGCTCAGTCGGTGGCAGCATGTGACCCTGCCAAGTAATTTGTCTTTTCAGTGCCTGCATGCCCCTACCGGACACGCTTTGTACAATCCTCCAGTGGAATTGTGGCGGTTTTAGCCATCTCCCTGAGCTACGACAGCTCCTAAGCCTGACACCTGCTTTCTGCATTGCCCTCCAAGAAACCTGGTTCCCGGCAATGCGGACCCCTGTTCTTCGTGGATACAGGGGCTATTACTGCAACCGTAGCACTTACAATTGTGTGTCAGGTGGAGCCTGCGTGTATGTCCTTACCTCCGTATATAGTGCTCCTGTGCCCCTTCAAACATCATTGGAAGCTGTGGCTGTCCGTGTAAGGACTACCCAGGACATAACCGTCTGCAGTGTCTATCTCCCTCCGGGTGGTACAGTCTCCCTGACCGAAATGGCTGCGCTTGTCGCCCAACTCCCCACGCCTTTTCTTCTCCTGGGGGATTTTAACGCCCACAATCCCCTGTGGGGTGGAACGAAGGTTACTGGCCGAGGCAGGGAGGTCGAGAATCTCATCTCCCAACTCGATCTCTGCCTCTTAAACTCTGGCGCCGCCACACATTTCAGTGTGGCGCATGGCACGTTCTCGGCCATAGATCTGTCGTTGTGCAGCCCAGGGCTTGTACCATCGGTCCACTGGAGAGTCCATGAGGACTTGTGTGGTAGTGACCATTTTCCGATCTTCCTTTCACTACCACAGCGTCACTCCTTTGCGCGCTCGCCTAGATGGGCATTTAGCAAGGCAAACTGGGACACGTTCTGCTCTGCTGCCACTGTTGACTCTCTCCCCCATGGTCCCATCGATGTGGCGGTTGAGACACTGACTGCAGCGATTGTTTCCGCTACGGAACGTACCATTCCTCGTTCGTTCGGGTGCCCCCGGCGAAAGTCGGTGCCTTGGTGGTCTCCAGAGGTCGCTGCCGCCATTAAAGAACGTCGGCGGGCTCTTCAGCGACATAAGCGGCACCCGTCTTTGGAGAACCTCATTTTATTCAAACGTCTCCGTGCTCAGGTACGGAGGCTCATCAAACGGAGGAAACAGGAGTGTTGGGAGAGGTACGTTTCCAAGATTGGTTCCCGTACTTCCCCCTCCCAGGTGTGGCTGAAGATTCGGCGCATCTTTTGTTTGCAGTACTCTACAGGTGTCCCAGGGCTTACCATCAACGGGGCAGTATCCACCGATGCCGATGCAATCGCCAAGCATTTCGCTCAGCACTATGTCCGCGCCTCTGCGTCGGGGAATTACCCGCCTGCATTTCGCGCGCTCAAACGCCGGGAGGAAGGCAAATGGCTTTCTTTCGCTTCTCGCCACCCTGAGGCGTATAACGCCCCATTTAGTTTGTGGGAACTCCAGAGCGCCCTGGCACAGTGCCCCGATACAGCCTCTGGGCCAGATGGCGTCCACAATCAGATGCTAAAACACCTGTCCCCGGACTGTCAGCGATGTGTTCTTGCCATCTTCAACCGCCTATGGGGTGATGGTGTCTTTCCGTCGCAGTGGCGGGAGAGTACCGTCATTCCGGTGCTGAAGCCTGGTAAGGACCCGCTTACTGTGGATAGTTATCGGCCCATTAGCTTAACTAATACTCTGTGCAAGCTGCTGGAACGCATGGTGAGTCAACGGCTGTGTTGGCTGCTCGAGTCTCGGGGTCTCCTGGCTCCATGCCAGAGCGGCTTCCGTCGGGGCCGTTCCACCGCCGATACTTTGGTCCTCCTTGAGTCTGCAATCCGCACTGCTTTTTCCAGGCGCCAACACCTCGTCTCCGTCTTTTTTGACCTCTCCAGAGCATATGACACGACGTGGCGCCACCATATTCTCGCCACGTTGCACGGGTGGGGTCTCCGGGGCTCTCTCCCCATTTTTATTCAGAATTTTTTATCTGTTCGGACATTCCGCGTTTTAATTGGCACATCCCATAGTTCCCTTCATATCCAGGAGAACGGCGTTCCACAGGGCTCTGTATTGAGCGTGCCCCTTTTCCTTGTGGCCATTAATGGCCTTGCAGCAGCAGTAGGGTCGTCTGTCTCACCCACGTTATATGCTGACGATTTCTGCATCTTTTACAGCTCCTCCACCATTGGCGTTGCAGAACGTCGGTTGCATGGAGCCATACGCAAGGCACAGGCGTGGGCCCTAGCCCATGGGTTTCAGTTTTCTCCTGCGAAGACTTGTGTTATGCACTTTTGTCGGCGTCGCACTGTCCATCCCCACCCTGAGCTTTATCTTCAGGATGCTAAGCTCAGGGTTGTTGACACTTACCGTTTTCTGGGATTGCTGTTCGATGCCCGGCTTACTTGGCTTCCACATATTCGTGAGCTCAAGCGTCAGTGCTGGCAGCATATGAATGCCCTCCGCTGCCTCAGCCACACAACTTGGGGTGCAGACCGTAACACGCTGCTGCAGCTCTACAAAGCCCTTGTGCTGTCCCGACTGGATTATGGGAGTGTGGCGTATGGCTCAGCGTCGCACTCAGCGTTGCAACTGCTGGACCCCATTCACCACTGTGGGGTTCGACAGGCGACAGGAGCATTCCGCACCAGTCCTGTTAATAGCCTACTTGCTGAGGCTGGGGTTCCTCCGCTCTACATTCGGCGTCAACAACTCTTAGCCAACTATGCTGCCCACGTCCGTTGTTCTCCCCGTCACCCTAACTACCGTCTCCTTTTCACCGATGCGGCAGTCCATCTTCCACGCCGGCGGCCGCGATCAGGCCATGCAATTGGGATCCGTGTTCAGTCCCTGCTTAGTGAACTCCAGTCTTTGCCTTTTCCATCTGCTTTTCAGGTCCGCCCACATACACCACCTTGGTGTATCCGTCGGCCGCAGCTTCAGCTGGACCTCTCCCAATGGCAAAAGGATTCAGTTCCTCCTGCAGTCTTGCGCCGCCAATTTCTTGCTCTCCTCGACGAATCCCGTGACTCGGAGGTTATCTATACCGATGGCTCGATGGTTGATGGCCGTGTGGGGTACGCTTATGTTCATGCGGACTGTGTCGACCAGCGCTCCTTGCCGGACGGCTGCAGTGTTTACACTGCAGAGCTAACAGCTATTTTTCGTGCCCTTGAGCGTGTTCGTACCAGCACTGGCGAGTCTTTTGTCATTTGCAGTGACTCTCTCAGTAGTCTCCAGGCTCTTGACCAGTGCTACCCACGCCATCCCATTGTTGTTGCCATCCAGGAGTCCGTTCATGCTCTTGCACAACGTGGCCGTTCAGTGGTGTTCATATGGACCCCGGGACACGTTGGGATAGCGGGCAACGAACACGCCGACAAGTTAGCTAAAGAAGCCACCCGCAAACTGCCGTTGGAGATCGGCCTCCCAGCAACTGATCTCCGATCGGTGTTACGCCGTCGGGTCTTTGGGATGTGGGCCGACGAATGGCGCACCCTGTCTGTACCCAACAAGCTGCGGCGTGTAAAGGAGGCCACGACTGTGTGGGGTTCCTCCATGCGGGCCTCTCGGAGGGACTCTGTGGTTCTCTGTAGGCTCCGCATTGGTCACTCTTGGCTGACGCATGGTCATCTGCTGCGTCAAGAGGACCCCCCTCATTGTCGCTGTGGTGCGCTTATGACGGTGGCCCATATATTGTTGGACTGTCCTCTTTTAACCGCCCTCAGGCGAACTTTTAATCTCCAGGGTGCTTTATCATCTCTCTTAGGTGACAATGTCTCTATGGCAGATCGGGTTTTAAGTTTTATTCGCGCAAGCGGCTTTTATAGGTCCATTTAAATTTTTTTTTAACATCACCCTCTTTTGAGCTCTCTCTTTTACTTAGTTTTGTGTTGTGATTCGACTCCGCCCTAAACTTTTAGGCCGGAGGTTTTAACGTGTTGCAGAGTGGCTGGCTCATCCTATTATTTTCGTGATCAGCCAGCCACAGTTCTCTGCTGTGCAGTTTTAATTCCATCTGCCTTTGTTCTCTATGTTGTTTTTGTTGCTGTGCTCTGTTTTCCATGTTGTCTTACAATGGCCCATGGGGCTTTTCTTCCCCTGGAGTTTTTCTTTTAGTGCTTCGCTTGACTGGTGGATAGTTCCCCTGTGCTCTGTGTTTTTTATGAAACAAGGGACCGATGACCTTTGTAGTTTGGTCCCTTTAATCTTTAACCCAACCAACCAAGGAAAAGGTGTCGACCTTTGCTGCTTGAAAATTATTCGCCAGTCGACAGCCCACCATGCCTCAGATTGGAAAATACAGCACTGTCCTTGCTTCTCCTCAGCCAACAAAGGAGGCGGCCACGCAGACTTGTGACCTCACCTTTAGTGCCACGGCCGTCAGATCGGCCAGCGCAAAGATTGCCCATTCAACCTCATCACTTTCGCCTGCCCACTCTATGGCTCACCCTTCATCGGGTTTTGCTAAATCTCGAGCCGAAAAGTCAGACACCGAGACTTCGAAAATAGAGCATACTCGTGAAGATCTTTTACGTACCCCAACTTCACAACCATCAGTTCCTCCTTCATCTAAACATCATATTTCCAAGAAGGCTACTAAGAAACACAGTTCATCTCCTTCTCCACCAAGGCACGTCCCATCTACAGCTCTACCTGGCGGAAATCGCCCTCGGCCGTCTTCTGTGTCGCCGAGGCGCACTGCTGGTGGCCGATCAACCGGCCGATCGCTGGTGGCAGGAGCTGCTCCTGAACACCCTATGGATCAGGATCTTCTTCCTTCGGCTGAATGCCGTTTCATGCTGTCGGTCGCAAGCTCTAAGCAGTCGTTGAGTTTACGGCAACCTTGGTCACATTCCTCCATTTTCTGTTCAACCTATGTCCATTATCCACTGGAATATCCGCGGCATTCGAGCCAATCGGGATGAATTGTCGATCCTCTTAAGATCCTAATCGCCAGTCATCTTCTGTCTTCAGGAAACAAAGCTGCGTCCCCATGACCGCTTTGTTCTCCCCCATTTTCAGTCTGTCTGATTTGATCTCCCCTATGTTGAAGGGACTCCAGCCCATGGAGGACTCTCCATTATCACCCAATCCCCTTAAACACTTCCTTCCAAGCTGTCGCTGTCCGTCTTTCCCTTTCTGTATATACCTTTTCTCTTTGTACTGTATACATTCCATCGTCCACACCAATGGCACGAGCTGATCTCCTTCATCTTCTTGGTCAGCTCCCACCCCCCTATTTGCTGGTTGGGGACTTCAATGCACACCACCCGCTTTGGGGACCTCCACATCCTTGTCCACGTGACTCACTATTGCTAGACGTCTTCCACCAAACGGATCTGTTTTGCCTCAACACTGGGGTCCCTACATTTTTGTCTGCCTCCACGACAAATTTCTCTAGTTTGTACCTTTTGGTCGGTACTGTTCCGCTAGCTCGGCGCTTCGAATGGTTCGCCCTTGATGATACACACTCGAGTGACCAGTTTCCATGTGTCCTTAGACTGGAGCCTCAACTGCCTTATATGCGCCCGCGACGCTGGAAGTTTGCCCAAGCCGATTGGACACTTTTTTCGTCTCTAGCGACATTCGATGACCGTCACTTTCCTAGCGTCGAAGATGAGGTCACACGTATTACCGACGTTATTCTTACAGCTGCGGAATCTTCAATACCACGCACCTCCGAACTGCCCCAGCACCCCCCAGTTTCTTGGAGGAACGAGGCGTGCCGTGACGCAATACGTGAGCGGCGACGTGCTCTTCGTGTTTTCCGCCACCATCCTACTTTGGCCAACTGTATCCGCTATAAGCAGTTCCGTGCGCGATGCCGTCGCGTCATCCGCGATAGCAAGAAGGCAAGCTGGGAATTCTTTATTTGTTCATTTAACACCTTCACTCCCTCCTCGGAAGTTTGGAGTCTGCTTCGACGGTTCTCAGGCGCGCCTAGTTTCTCCCCGGTCTCTGGGCTCACTGTCGCGCATGATACATAAGTGGACCACGTCGCAAATTCTGACTCATTGGTTCACCACTTTGCTGAGATTTCGAGCTCTTCAAATTACCCGCAAACGTTTCTCCCGAGGAAACGTGCAGCGGAAGTGCGACCTCTTGCTTTCTCCTCTCAAAATCGCGAAAGCTACAATACTGTTTTCTCCATGCGGGAACTGCAACTTGCACTCTCTTCTTCTCGCTCCTCCGCCACAGGGCTGTATGGTATCCACATCCAAATGTTGCTGCATTTATCAACCCATAGTCTGCGTTACCTCCTTCGCCTTTATAATCGAATTTGGACTGACAGTACTTTTCCCAGACGATGGCGGGAAGCTATCGTCGTTCCTGTTCCGAAACCTGGAAAGGACAAACATCTCCCCTCTAGCTATCGCCCCATTTCTCTCACGAGTAGTGTAAGTAAGGTTTTGGAGCGTATGGTGAATTGCCGTTTAGCTTGGTGGCTGGAGTCCCGCAGTCTTTTAACACCTGCCCAATGCGGATTCCGAAAGCATCGTTCTGCAGTTGACCATCTTGTTGCTCTCTCCACTTATATCATGAACAATTTTCTCCGGAAACGCCAAACAGTAGCAACATTTTTTGATCTGGAGAGAGCATACGATACCTGCTGGAGGACAGGCATCCTCCGCACACTGTTCACTTTGAGCTTTCGAGGTCGACTGCCCCTTTTTCTTCGCGAATTTATGGCAGAGCGCACATTTAGAGTGCGGGTGAACACTACTCTCTCCCGTACTTTCTCCCAAGAAAACGGGGTACCCCAGGGCTCCATGCTGAGTGTTGTACTGTTTGCCATTGCCATAATTCCAGTTATGGATTGTCTCCTTCTTGATGTCTCTTGCTCCCTCTTTGTGGACGTTTTTACGATCTACTATAGCTCTCAACGGACCAGCCTTCTTGAACGACGTCTTCAAGGATGTCTCGATCGCCTCCACTCTTGGAGCATCGAAACCGGCTTCCATTTTTCTCCCAAGAAGACCGTTTGTGTTAATTTTTCCCGACTTTCTTCCACCCTCCTTACATCTAGGACCTGTCAATCTTCTGTTTTCGGACGTCGCTAAATTCTTGGGTCTTATGTTTGACAGAAAACTGTGCTGGTCCTCCCACGTTTCCTATCTCTCGGCTCGCTGTCTGCGATCCCTCAACGCCCTCCGTGTCCTGAATGGTACCTCCTGGGGAGCACACCGAGTGGTCCTTCTCTGCCTCTATCGCGCCTTAGTGCGCTCGAAATTGGATTATGGAAGCATAGTCTACTCCTCTGCTCGGCCGTCTATTCTTCGGCGACTCGACTCTATCCACCACCGTGGATTACGTTTAGTGTCTGGAGCTTTTTACACCAGCCCTGTGGAAAGCCTTTATGCTGAGACTGCTGAACCTCCGCTGTCCAATCGGCGGGCAATCCTTCTGAGTCGTTATGCTAGCCATCTGTCTTCCATGCCTGCTAATCCAGCCCATAACCTTTTTTTCGACGCCTCCTTTGATGTCTGGTATTCAGGCCGCTCCTCCTCCCTACTACCCCCGGGAGTCCGCTTCCGTCAACTGCTCCATTCTCTTTCCTTCCGCTTTCCTAAAACCTTCTTGACAACTTGGGGTACAGCACCGCCTTGGCACCGTCCCCGGATCGACTTGCTCAGAGACCTATGTCAATTTCCCAAGGATGGTACCCCTACACTTGTTTACCGTCGGGCATTTGCTGCTCTATGTGCACAAATGACGGAAGCCACATTTATTTACACCGATGGCTCGAAAACATCGTTAGGTGTAGGGAGTGCCTATATTGTTGGCGACACCCCAAATCACTTTCGGCTTCCCGACCAGTGTTCGGTCTATACTGCGGAGCTTTACGCTGTTCTCCAGGCTGTCCACTACATCCGCCGCCATCGGCGGATACAGTACGTAATCTGCTCCGATTCTCTCAGCTCTCTCCTAAGTCTCCAAGCTCTTTACCCTGTGCACCCTCTGGTCCACCGGATTCAGGACTGTCTGCGCTTGCTCCACCTGGGGGGCGTCTCAGTGGCGTTCCTCTGGCTCCCGGGACACGCTGGTATCTGTGGAAATGAGGCGGCCGATATAGCGGCCAAGGCTGCAGTCTCTCTTCCTCGGCCAGCTCTTCAGTCTCTTCCGTTTACCGATCTACGGAGCGGTTTATGTCGCCAAGTCACTCATTTATGGCATGCGCATTGGTCAACACTTCCCCACAATAAATTGCGGGAAGTGAAAGCCCTTCCTTGCGCTTGGACCTCTTCCTCCCGAACGCGTCGTCGGGAGGAGGAAATTTTAGCTCGACTCCGGATAGGGCACTGTCTTTTTAGTCATCGACATCTTTTAAGCGGTGATCCTCCCCCACTCTGTCCCCACTGCTCTCAGCTGTGGACGGTCAGACACCTTTTAATTGAATGCCCCTATTTTAATCCGTTACGCTCCCGTCTACAGCTATCGCCTGATCTATCGTCGATTTTAGCAGATGACACGCGCTCAGCTGACCGCGTTCTACAGTTTATTAGTGACAGTGAAATGACGTCAGTCATTTGAAGCTTTTTTTTGGGGGACAACCAACCCCTTTCTATAGTGGACTTTTAAGCATTCCTTCTGCCTTTAGTTTCTCAAATTTTCTGACTTTGTTTCCATTGCTGCTGATTTTAAATTTCGTTTTTTTCCTGTTTTCTACGTCACGGGCTGGGCGCTAATGACCATAGAAGTTTTGCGCCCAAAAACCACAACCAAAAAAAAAAAAAAAAAAAAAAAAAAAAACGCGTCTTAAATCTAAAATTTCAGTGTGTGGAGATTTCAACATACATATAGGTGATGGAAGCACTAAAGAGAGAGTCTTTATGACTTTGATAAATAGCTATGGGCAGTTTGTTGCAAAGTGACTGCCAACAAGACATGATGCCTGCCTAGACACAGTTATCACTAGCCTCTATCTGGGACTATAATATCAGTGTATTTGAACCAATAATTGCTGACTCTAGTGCATTAGTAATGGAAATAAGTAAGAAATGAAGTGCTCAAGTCAACAGCAACCAAGCTCATGGCACTCCAGTTACACATTTAGTGAAAGGATAATAAAAGAAGAAAGACTAAACGACCTTAAAACAGCCCTGTCAAGTGTAAACTGGCAGCAAAAAAATTGCAGGAATGGGGGCCAGTGCCTCATTTGAATGTCTGTTCCAATCATTAAAAGCTAAATTTCATGATTTATTTCCAGAAATCCACAAGAAGTGTCCTACAGGCAAAGCTAAAGGAAGGGACAAACCTACTACAGGGAAGATGTGGTATACCGCTGAGCTAAACAAATTAAAATGCATTGTGCTAATTTCCAGGGACCATATGAAAGCAGCTAGAGATCTCCCATCTAGAGACCTGCCTCATTGTAACTATGTAAGAGCCAAATGAATTTACAGAAAGCAAGTGGAGGAGGCAAAGAAGTGATACAATGACAGGTTCATTAAAGAGGCTCACAATCCATGCAAGACAGCTTGAAACCTGGTAAATGAGTGCAGAAAAATGCCCACCTCGACCTTAAATTCTGGTAGCCCTGATGCCTTCAATCAGTACTTTGTTAGGATAGTGAAAGATACTATTAATGAAATACCTGACCCAGGTCTAGTCCCCACAGGTTACATGAGAAACATAACCAGAAGCATTTTTGAAAACTGGAAGGAAGAGCACCATAAGGATATCTAAAAATTATTTAAGTCATACAAGAACTCAGAGAGTGAAGATATCTATGGTATGTCCTGCACAATGCTGAAGAAAATTATTCTAGAGCTTGCTCAACCATTATCTGCAGCAATTAACAAATGCTTATCCTCTGGTGTCTTCCCAAAATTTCTTAAACTAGCACAGACAGTACCAATCCACAAAAAAGGTGACCCGTGTGAAGTGCTCAGCTACAGACCAGTATCTGCCATTCCTATTCTAGCTAAAGTCATGGAGTCTGTTATGAAACTCCAGTTACAGAATTATTTTGAAGTAAATAAGCTCTTCCAGGACACACAGCATGGTTTCTGCAAGGAAAGTCAACGTTTATGACAGCACTGTTCTTAACCAGAAAAATAAGGCAAGGATTCGAAGACAGAGGAATTGTCGCACTTAGCAAGGAATTTGACTGCATTTCCCACAAGATATTACACAATAAGTTGAAGTGTTATGCTGTTGGAGGTGTTGTTCTGGCAACTTTTCAGTCTTATCTGGAAAACCGGAGACAGGTGTTATCAATTCGTGGAGCAACATCACAAGAAACAAAGCTGGAACATGGAGTATCCCAAGGGTCCGTCATAGGGCCTCTCCTGTTCCTTATTTATGTCAATGATATGGGTCATAACAACAATATGTTACAGTTTGCTGATGAAAGCACCCTTTTTGCCAAAGGAAGAACTGCTGCAGAATCACTCCAAGAAACAGATGTACTCTTCGAAAACATTAAAGAATGGTTCATCAAAAATAAAATGAAAATGAAAATGAAAATGAATGAAGAAAAAACACAACATCTGATATGCACCCTTAACAACATCGGATGCCATGATAATATGGAGTCTGTCAAACTGTTGGGCTTGATGATAGACAGGAAATTAACAATGAACGAACACACTGTGTACGTGTGCTCCAATATATACCTTCATGTAATAAACCTTCTGAGGAGGTTAAAAGGTGTATTGAGTGATCAATATCTCATAACAGTATGTTATGTCCTATTCCATAGCCACATAAATTATGGCCTACTGTTATGGGAACATTCTGCAGGTTATAAGGATGTACTAATTCTACAGAAAAAAATTCTCAGAATAATCACATCAAGCAAAAGACAGGAGCACTGCAGGCCTATATTCAAGCAATTAGGAATTCTGACGGTCTTTAGCCAGGATGTATTTTTGTGTCTCATCAGCGTGAAACAAAACCAAGGAGTCTTCAGCATGAGGCAAGATACACACAATCACAATACCTGTGATGAGAGGAGCATCGAAATACCCAGGTGTCGACTGACGGGAACACAAGACAGCTTTCCAGTGGTTGCCCAAAAGATGTTCAGCTCACTGCCTCAAGAAGTGCAATCCCTGCCACTAGGAACATTCAGAAGGAGAGTAGCACAGAACCTGAATGAACGCCCATGTACTCCATTGGTGAATTCTTTAATAGTGACCAAAGTGAATGGACAAACAAATGTTGTTTCTATTAAGTATAAATGTCTAAATTTTGTGAATATTTTTTAAAATGTATATCTGTAATTAATCTTGATGCTGTCTATCCAGTCATGACTGGTAAAAGACACAGGTCTAGTAATAAAGTAATAGTGATCTAATGCAACGATTGTGGCTTTGTAGTCACTGTACCTACCCAGAGACATGTGAGAGAAGCCTTCAGCAGCTTATTTCAGAAAAAATTCACATAGGGTTATGGATCTAATGCAGTGATTGTGGCTTTGTAGTCACTGTAATTACCCAGAGACATGTTAGAAAAGCTCTCTGCAGCTTTTTTCAGAAATATTTCACATGGGGTTATTGATCAAGTGAAATGATCATGGCTTTGTAGTCACTATACCAACAGAGGGCAGTGTAAGAGAAGATTTCGGCAGCTTCCTTCAAGAATATTTCACATATGGCTATGGCTTGAATGTGATGCTAGTGGCTTTATTGTCACTATACCTACCAAGAGGAGTGTGAGGGAAGCTTTCTACAGCTTCTTTCAGAAGTATTTCACATAGGGTTATGGATCAAATGTAATGATCATGGCTTTGTATCCACTATATCAACAGTGATCAATGTGAGAGAAGCATTTTGCAAGTACTTTATGAAATATTTCACAGACAGTTGTGGATCTCTCAGTATCACACTGTCCACACTGAACTTTAGTGGACACGTCTTCAGTTTATTTGGTGCCACCTTCATTATACGTGAATGTTGTGACAATGTCACACTAGGAGTGGTCGTCTGTATCTGGATTACTGTCCCATTATCCAGAAAATCTTGATCCAGGACCACACTGTACCTGCACCAACAAGTGGCAATACTTTTATATGCTCCTGAAAATTTCTCACACACACAATGAAACTGAGCCACATTGATCCCAATGACAAGACATTTTGCCTCCTAGTAGTCTCGACATATCCCCTGAAAATACTCACAAAAAATATGTCCTGCATCGAGCCTTTGGCGGAACAAATCTTACCAGTTTCAGCTTTTTACCTTAACAAATGGGTTTGTGTACTGACCTTAGAAATTATGTCTAAATATGCTTCTACTGATTGATGCCATTTCTGTGATAAACCATTGAGCTATCCTCTTCTGTTTACAATACGATTGGTAAAGCCCCTTAATAAGTTGATAAGTTGATCAGATGTCTGTTTCTTATTCAGTCCCTCATGGTACATAACTTGTACCTTTGCGTCACCATTAAACCTTTGCTTTGCAAACTGGCGAGATGAGACATGATTGCATATGGCTTACTGCCGATACCTGAGCTGCACCCTCCCCACGTCGGCCAAGGAGTAGATGCCCATCTCCTTGGGGCATCAGGACTCCCGGCAATGGTCATCCTGCCTGGTGGTCCTTCCTGCGGCTGGGTGGCCCCCATGGGGAGAGTCCCTGGTCGGAGTGGGTGGTATCGGGGCGGACGATTCGCACATGAAACGTCAACATGTATCAGGTCGATCTGCGGCCGAGTCTTGTAATAAGAAAGGTACTGTCTCTGGTTCTGCTTCTCCTGCCCTTTCACCCCTCCAAGCCCATATTCTATGTTCAGCACATCGAGGACATCTTCAGGGAAATCGAGGCTCTTAGTAAAATGCGTTCGGGGTCTGTTCTTATAAAGACCGCCTCCGCCACACAGTCGGCGGTGCTCCAGGCGTGCGACCGACTAGGGGACATCCCAGTGTCCATTTTCCTGCATCTGGCACTAAATAGGACGCAGGGGGTTATTTTTCATCGGGACCTCCTGCTGCAATCTGGTGAGGAGCTCAGGGCCAACCTGGAGCGCTGAGGTGTGCATTTCGTCCGGCGAGTCCAGTGCGACCCCACAGACCGTCGCATCAACACTGTGGCCTTTATCCTCACCTTCGAAGGGGACGTTCTCCCGGAGAAGGTAAAGGTGATGTGCTACCGGTGCGACGTGCGACCTTACGTCCCGCCTCCTATGCGCTGTTTTCGGTGTTTGCACTTTGGGCACATGTCGTCACGGTGTGAGGCTGCGCCCCTTTGTGGCGATTGTGGATGTCCTCTTCATGAGGAACATACATGCACCCCACCACCTCGGTGCATTAATTGTCCTGGCATCCACTCCCCTAGATCCTTAGACTGCCCCACCTATCAGAAGGAGAAGAAGATTCAAGAACTCAAAACTTTGGACCGTCTCTCTTATTCTGAGGCCAGGAAGAAGTATGACCGCCTCAATCCCGTGACGTTGACCTCTTCGTTGGCCTCAGTCGTGTCCACTCCTTCCACAGTATCCTCACCCCTATCCTGTCCCCCCTGCACCTCCTCCCCCCATCCCGGGTCTATGCCTCCGCATCCCAAATCCCTCCCTTCCAATTCCTCCTCCACCGCGGCCCCCGCCCCTCTGCCCCAGGGGCCACACTTCCTTCTCCTCCCCCCCCCCCCCCCCCCGCCGCTTGAGAAGCGATCCTCTTCTCAGGCGTCCACCAGGGAAACGTTCCGGACCCCAGATTCCGAGGTCCGGCGTTCCAAAACGGACCCCACGCGTGAGGACCTTCTTCGGGTCCAGCCCACCATCCCTGTGCCTCCTCGGGCTTCCTAGAAGGCCTCCAAGAAGTAGTCTCTATCCCGCTCTCCACCCCGGCGCGTTTCGTCTGACGCTTCATCCGCGAGTCGCTGCTCCCGGCCGTCCTCAGTTTCGCCGGGATGCTCTGCTGCCAGGCGCTCAGTGGGCCTCTCGTCAGCGAACGATGCTGCCCCTCCTACACAACCAGGGACAGCGGCCACAGCTGGTGACGACTCGATGGAACCGGATCCGCCTCCCGCCGGTTGTAGCGTTGTTCCCTCACAACCTGACCCTCCGCGGCCTTCGGGGTGACCAGCTCTCCCCCCGTCTCGTTCCCCCTCTGTTTTGACTTGCGATGGCCTTGTTACATTGGAACATAAGAGGTATTCGTTCTAATTGGGAGGAATTACAACTGCTTCTCTGCCTGCACTGACCGCTCTTCCTTGGTCTCCAGGAAACCAAGTTGCGCCCAACTGACCGTATTGCCTTTACCCACTATACCTCGGAGCGGTCTGACCTCACCCCTGTGGACGGTATTCCAGCTCATGGTGGCATCATGTTGCTCGTTCGGGACGATGTCTATTACCATCCCATCCAATTGACCACCCCACTCCCATCAATAGCTGTCCATATTACTCTTTCCGCTTTTACTTTTTCTGTTTGTACCATCTACACTTCATAGTCATCCGCAGTTAGACGGGCTGACATGATGCACCTGATTGTTCAGCTTCTTCCGCCATATTTATTGTTTGGCGACTTCAATGAGCATCATCCCCTTTGGGGCTCTCCTGCATCCTGTCAAAGAGGCTCACTCTTGGCGGATGTCTTCAACCATCTCAATCTTGTCTGCCTCAATACCGGCGCCCTGACTTTCCTCTCGGACTCTACTCATACCTACTCCCACTTGGACCTTTCGATCTGTTCTACACCTCTTGCCCGTCGGTTCGAGTAGTATGTCCTTTCTGACCCCTATTCGAGCGACCACTTCCCCTGTGTCGTTCGTCTGCTGCATCAAACCCCATCCCTATGTCCTTCGAGCTGGAACATACCGAAAGCTGACTGGGGACTTTACTCTTCCCTGGCGACCTTTCTGGACCACGATTATCTCGGTTGTGACAGTCAGGTCGAATACCTCACGGCTGTTATCGTCCATGCTGCCGAACGTTCCATTCCTCATACTACCTCTTCATGTCGCGTTTCCGTCCCCTGGTGGAATGAGGCTTGTAGAGACGCTATCCGTGCTCGACGACGTGATTTACGCACCTTTCGCCGCCATCCTACGTTGGCGAATTGTATTGGATACAAACGACTCCGAGCGCAATGCCGTAGAGTCATCAAAGACAGCAAAAAAGCTTGTTGGGCCTCTTTCACCAGCTCCTTCACCAGCTCTTTCACCAGCTCCTTTAACAGTTTTACTCGCTCTTCTGTCGTTTGGGGTGGCCTGCGCCGGCTGTCGGGCATTGAGGACCACTGCTCGGTACATGGCCTGACCTCAGGTAATGAGCTCCTTGTTGATCCTGTGGCTGTCTCCAACCCCTTCGGCCGGTTTTTCGTGGAGGTTTCAAGCTCCGCCCATAACCACCCTGCCTTCCTTCCCAGGAAAGAGGCAGAAGAGGCTCGGCGACCTTCCTTCCACTTGCTGAATCTGGAAACTTATAATGTCCCCTTTACTATGCGGGAACTCGAACTTGCGCTTGGACTGTCCTAGTCCTCTGCTCCAGGGCCAGATGCCATTCACGTTCAGAAGCTGGCACCTTTCTCCGGCGGCCAAAAGCTTCCTTCTTCGTACCTACAATCGCGTCTGGACAGAAGGTCAGGTCCCCATGTGTTGGCGTGACGCTGTCGTTGTTCCTATACCCAAACCCGGGAAGGATAGACACCTTCCTTCTAGTTACCACCCCATCTGTCTTACAAGCTGTGTCAGTAAGGTGATGGAGCGAATGGTTAATGCTCGGTTAGTCTGGATTCTTGAATCTCGACGGCTACTTATCAATGTCCAATGCAGCATTCGTCGCCACTGCTCCGCTGTTGACCACCTTGTGACCTTTTCAACATTCATCATGAACAACTTTTTGCGAAGGCGCCAAACGGTAGCCGTTTCCTTCGATTTGGAGAAGGCTTATGATACCTGTTGGAGAGGAGGTATCCTCCGCACTATGCACAGGTGGGGCCTACGCAGTCACCTGCCCCTTTTTATTGATTCCTTTTTAACGGATTGAACGTTTAGGGTACGTGTGGGTTCCGTATTGTCCGACGCCTTCCTCCAGGAGAATGGAGTGCCTCAGGGCTCAGTCTTGAGCGTAGCCCTTTTTGCCACAGCGATCAATCCAATTATGGATTGCATTCCACCTGATGTCTCGGGCTCTCTTTTTGTTGATGACTTCACGACATAATGCAGTGCCCAGAGATCATGCCTCCTGAAGCGCTGCCTTCAGCGTTGTCTAGACAGCCTATACTCATGGAGTGTGGCAAATGGCTTCCGGTTCTCTGAAGAGAAGACGGTTTGCATCAACTTTTGGCGATATAAAGCGTTCCTTCCGCCATCCTTACATCTCAGTCCCGTTGTTCTCCCATTCGTGGAAACAACTAAGTTTCTAGGGCTCACACTGGACAGGAAACTTTGTTGGTCGCTGCACGTCTCTTATTTGGCTGCCCGTTGTACATGTTCCTTAATGTCCTCAGAGTTCTTAGTGGTTCATCTTGGGAAGCGGATCGCACTCTCCTGCTTCGCTTGTATCAGTCCATAGTCCGATCGAAGCTGGATTATGGGAGCTTCGTCTGCTCGTCTGCTCGGCCATCCCTCTTACACCGTCTCAACTCCATCCACCATCGGGGGCTACGTCTTGCGACCGGAGCCTTCTACACTAGTCCCGTCGAGAGTCTTTATGCTGAAGCTGCCGAATTACCATTGACCTACCGGCGCAACGTACTGCTGTGTCGGTATGCCTGCTGGCTGTTGTCAATGCCCGACCACCCCTCTTATCAGTCCTTCTTCGCCGATTCTCCCGACTGTCAGTATGGGTTGTATGTGTCTGCCCTGCTGCCCCCTGGAGTCCGCTTCCGTTGCCTGCTTCGACAATTGGATTTTGCCCTCCCTACCACCTTCAGAGAGGGTGAGAGCCCGACACTACCTTGGCTCCAGGCTCCAGTTTATATTTATCTCTACCTCAGCTCACTCCTGAAGGAGGGTACTCCGGCTGCAGTGTATTGCTCACGGTTTGTCGAACTTTGTGCTTGACTTGCCGGTCACACCTTTATTTACACCGATGTCTGCAAAACTGACGATGGTGTCGGCTGTGCCCTTGTCGTTGGGGCCGCCACCTTTAAATACCGGCTCCTCGACCAATGTTCCAGCTTTACGGCCGAGCTTTTTGCTCTCCATCAGGCCGTTCAGTATGCCCGCCGCCACCGCCATTCATCGTATGTACTCTGCTCTGATTCCCTCAGTGTTCTTCAGAGCCTTGGAGCTCCCTATCCAGTCCATCCCTTGGTGCAACAGATCCAGCAGTCCCTCCATTCTTTCGCTGATAATGGTTCTCCTGTCAGCTTTCTGTGGGTTCCCGGACATGTAGGAGTGCCAAGAATGAGGCTGCTGATGCTTTAGCCAAGGCTGCAGTCCTCCTGCCTCGGCCAGCCTCCCATTGTGTTCCGTCATCTGACGTTCGTGGGGTTGTTTGTAAGAGGCTTGTGTCGTTGTGGTGGGATGCTTGGTCATCCCTCCAAGGTAACAAGCTCCGGGCAGTAAATCCGCTCCCAAGTGCTTGGACAACCTCCTCCCATCCATGTCGGCGAGAAGAGGTCCTTCTGACCAGGTTGCGGATTGGGCATTGCCGGTTTAGCCACCGCTACCTGCTCTCCAGTGACCCAGACCCGCAGTGCTCTTGTGGTCAAGCATTAACAGTGTGCCATGTTTTATTGTCGTGTCCCCATTTTAGTCAATCTCGTGTTGTCCTGTCCCTGCCATCTACTTTACCGGATATTTTAGCTGATGACGCTCGAGCAGCTGCTCATGTTCTGCATTTTATAACCTTGACTTGCTTGTCCAAAGACATCTAACTGTTTTACTTTTTTATCTGCATCTTTGTCAGGACTTTCTGGTGTCCCCCCCTCCCCTTGAGTTTTACTAGATTCCATGTGCTCTAACAACTGTGACTGGGCGCTAAAGACCTCAGTAGTTGAGCACCCTTAAACCCCACCAAAAAAAAAAAAAAGAAAAAAAACCTCAATGCTCTTCAGAGCCTTGGAGCTCCATATCCAGTCCATCCCTTGGTACAACGGATCCAGCAGTCCCTCCATTCTTTTGCTGAAGATGGCTCTCCTCACAGCTTTCTGTGGGTTCCCGGCCATGTAGGAGTGCCTGGGAATGAGGCTGCTGGTGCTTTAGCCAAGGCTGCAGTCCTCCTGCCTCGGCCACCCTCCCATTGTGTCCCGTCATCTGACGTTCGTGGGGTTGTTTGTAAGCGGCTTGTGTCGATGTGGTGGGATACTTGGTCATCACTTCAAGGAAACAAGCTCCACGCAGTAAAACCGTTCCCAAGTGCTTGGACAACCTCCTCCCGACCATCTCGGCGAGAAGAGGTCCTTCTGACCAGGTTGCAGATTGGGCATTGCCGGTTTAGCCACCGCTACCTGCTATCCGGTGACCCAGCCCTGCAGTGCCCTTGTGGTCATGCATTAACAGTGTGCCATGTTTTATTGTCGTGTCCCCGTTTTAGTCAATCTCGTGTTGTCCTAACTCTGCCATCTACTTTACAGGATATTTTAGCTGATGACGCTCGAGCAGCTGCTCGTGATCTTCATTTCATTACTTTGACCGGCTTGTCTAAAGACATCTAACTCTTTCACTTATTTTATCTGCATCTTTGTAAGAACTTTCTGGTACCCCCCCCCCCCCCCCCTACCACCCTTGAGTTTTACTAGATTCCATGTGCTCTAGCAACTGTGACTGAGCGCTAATGACCTCAGTAGTTGAGCGCCCTTAAACCCCAACAAAAAAAAAAAATAAATAAATAAATAAATAAATCAGGTTTGGTGAGTAGATTCCAGTCTGATGCCCAGGAGCACTAATAAAACAGTATTAAGACACCAAACTGTTATCGCTGATAAAGCACAACCGTTGACGTTTCTTCACTCGCTGCAGCTGGCTTTGGTGGGGGCGGCAATGGCAGGAGGCATCCACCTGGTACCCGCTGACAGAAGTGAGTGGCAGCATCATTGGCTCTGGCCATGTTACGTCACCAGACCTGTCAGTCGTGCACAGCCGACACGTTGGAAGAGTGCTTCAGTTACTGGATATATTCCATGAAGGCTTAAACTGTGAAACATTATCTACTTTTGTGCTTACCTTTCATTTATTCTGCGCTAGTTTGAACACTTTGATGTGTATCACTTCCGTCTGGTATGACTGATCATGGCTATTAACCTTGGGGTGACCTAGGTTTGATTAACTTCTGTGTTTTTCGCATTCAGTAACAAACGGGTCTGCAATACTTAAATAAATGGCCAGTGCACGCGCAATACACGTGAATGCTATTCTGTTGGTCATGGCCTGAGAATTAACAGACATAAATTTATGTCGTGCAAAAGATATTTGCATCAGAAACGCATTATCCAACATGAGCGACATGCAAGTGGATCTCCAAGTTAATGTCGTGAGCAGTGCGAAATTGTTAATTCAGTAATTAAAAGGGCTATGCTACTCTCATAGTTAAGTGAACTCAACATTTTCATGACCAGAACAACTTCTTACATCACATAAGTGACAAGGATAGGGAATAGGTGGAGTGTCAACAGGTATGAATTACTGTAAAATTTTTTCATCTATACTGTGGTTTTCCACAATTCTTGATTGATCTTACTCACTTTCTAAACATGGAACAAATTCCTTACTGATTTCTGATCTTCAGTAACAATCTGCAGTACTTAAAGATATAGCCATTCACATGGAACAAATTCCTTATTAATTTAGTTCTGATTTTCTTTGCATTCTACTCTTTTTCAAGGAACAGCTGAATGGTAACCACAATAAAAGAGCAGGTGGAAGAATGTAATATTTGTTTGCACTCATTCACATTCCATAAATAAGCATGCAACCGTTTATTTACCTCGGATTATTATTGCAAACTATGTCTCGAGGGGATCGAGAGACAGAAGTAGCTTATGCTATTCAGATGCCCACATGGCCACAACGTTTTCCCCCCTATCATGAGATGTGGTATAATTATGGGAGCATAATTTAATATACAGAAGGATATAGTTATATGTCTGCTATGACCCCAGGTCTTAGTTTGAAAATGTACACTACAGTCGTAAGGCTAGTACTAACTTGTGGACACAGAATTTTGATCTGCTTTTGTCCATTATCACTCGATACATGACAAAATCTGAAATATTGGACCTACACAGTCCTGCATGCTATTAATAGAATGTATGCGAAAAGATATGAGTACAAGCCTTGCTTAAAATGAATCTTACATAAAATTCACAAATACGCGACAGTAAGATGCCACCCACTGCACACATTTCAAATGAGCGATTATTTCTTGGAATTTACATGATCGGCCCATTATCTATGTATGAGTGAGGTATGTGAACATAGAAATGCTGTTAGATTGCTTTAGCTGATGTGCGTATCAAATTAAAAAACCACTTAATGAATAGACTCTTTGGTCATAGCTCATACAAATACGTATCATTAATTTCTAAATTAAATATATGCATAATTTGATTTCTACCGTCTCCTAATAACAGTGATGTTAATAGCTTGAACCCCACCAGGGGGCTTGCCATGCTTTGGTGGGCTCATACTTGGCTACCACGTGACCCCAGCCTTTGCAGCATTTTTTCCCTTCCTTGCTCCAAGTCTGTCCTCTTGCTATTCGTTTTCCCCTCCTGTGGGGAAAATGTCTGGTGTGTTGTTGGAGCGTTCTGTATCATCGCTGACGTAAGAACAGTCTCACTTTTGTTTTTCACTCCCTTTTTCTTTCTTTGTCTCCCTTCTCCTCTCATTCCTCCAAATCAGCATTTGATCGGACCACACATATGACGCAAAACAGGTAACTGGGTAACACATTAATTCTCAGCCCCTGGTCGACAGATAGGGTTCGCACGTGCCCCCTGGCACATTCCGGCCCCAGGGAGGGGTGATTGCCTGAGCTCCAACCTTCCCAAATTGCCAATTGGTCCCTCTGTCAGGTGTTCTGGAGGTGTGACCTAAGGCAGGTGCACCCTCTTGTGAAGAGGGCTGCCAGTTGGAAGGAACATGCCACCAGAGACACTGGCAGTCATGGGGGATTTCCTCAATCATCTTCCCACTCAACTTCTACAAAATGTAAACACAATGAGGCTAATGATAGAATGACCTTTCCTGCTGCACCACGGTTTGTTCTGGTCTCATGTACTGAAGACAGTCAGTCGTTTGCCATGGTAATTCCATTTATTATTCAGAAAGGTGTTGATGTAATTGCTGGCCCTGTGAAATACTGTACTCGTTTAAGGAATGGCACTTTGCTTGTGGAAACCACTTCTGATTCTCAAGTGCAAAAACTGCTTGCACCCTCATTTCTCCACAGCTGCTCTGTCCATGTCGAGGCCCATACAACTTCAAATTCTTGCCATGGTGTAATTTACAACAGGCAGCTCAAAGGTCTAACCGATGGTGTCACCACATGATACCTTAGCCCGCTTGGTCTCCATGTCACAGGTGCGCACCACCAATAGTTTTTCAGTGTTGGACTCCACAGACCAACCACCAAAGCATGTTGATGCTTTTGTGGAGTCCATGGAGTAGGATCCTCCTGCTTCTGTGCCATGTACTGGAGACTGTTCACCATCTGTCACTTGGCAGCAGCCGAGGTGACACACCTACATCACTTCCTCAATATGCCTCTCGTCCAATGGAATGTTGGCAGCCTTCAGTCCCACAAAGAGGATTTATGGCTGAGTTTAGCATTGCCGCATCCCATTGTACTCTGCCTTCAGGAAACTAAATTGAGCCCTCATGACCGCTTTGTGCTTTCACATTACTTACCGATTCGTTTTGACCTTCCCACTAAGGTCAGCATTCCATCTCATGGGGCATCATGCTGCTCATAAGGGATGACATTCATAGCCAACCCATCTACCTGACTACCAATCTTCAAGCTGTTGCAGTTCACCTTTTCCTTCCCCACCTGACTTTTTCCCTCTGTACCATTTATGTCCTTCTGTCATTCGATGCAACAAGGACAGACTTTCTTCAGCTTCTGAGGTAGCTTACTCCCCCATTTTGGGGACTTCAACACACATCATCCACTTTATGGTTCTCCCAGGACCTGTCCGAGAGGTGCCCTCTTGGCTGACCTTCTTAACCAACTTAAACTTTTCTGCCTTAACACCAGAGAACTGGAGCACCCACTTTCTTTCCTGACTCTTTGCACACCTATACCCATTTGGACCTATCCTTGTGCACTGCCCAGCTTGCTCCCTCGTCTTGAGTGGTCTGTTGTTTCTGACATGTATTCGAGCGACCATTTCCTGTGTCCTATCCATTTGCTGACTCCTACCCCATCGGTGTGCACCCCCAAATGGCATCTTCCTAAGGCTGACTGGCAGCTTTACTCCTCCCTGGCAGCCTTCAAAGAACGAGACATCTCCAGTTGTATGACCAGTTGGCATATCTCACAAACGTTATCCTTACTGCTGCAGAACATTCCATTCCCAGCACTTCCTCTTTACCATGTCATGTCCCATTCCCTTGGTGGACTGAGGCACGCTGCTACGCAATTCGACAACAGAGACATGATCTCTGCACTTTTAACCATCACCCTACGCTGGCAAACTGTATTCATTATAAACAGATGCGTGCAAAGTGTCATCGCGTTCTTTGGGATAGCAAAAGAGCTAGCTGGACATCATTCACCAGTTCTTTCAGCAGTTCCACCCCTTTCTCTGACATGTGGGCCAACCTCCAATGTGTGTCTGGGACCAAGATCCATTCCCCAATTTCCAGCCTAACAGTAGCTGACGATGTCATTGTGGAACCTATTGCTATCCCCAACACCTTCAGCCGCCATTTTGCAGATGTTTTGAGCTCTTCCAACTATCACCCTGCCTTCCTCCATCAGAAATGAGTGAAGGAGAAAGGAGACTCAGGCTATACACTTCTCTTCTCTGGATCTTGAGTGCTACAATGCCGCCTTTTGTATGAAGGACCTAGATCTCACTTTCAGTTCATCTCGATCCTCCGCCCCAGAGCCAGACGCCATCCACATTCAGATGTTGCAGCACCTTCCTCTTGTGGGGGAGCTTTTCCTGCTTAAAATGTACAACTGAATCTGGGCAGGGCAAATTCCTTGGTTACTGGCATGAAGCCACCATCATACCCACACCTAATCCCAGTAAGGATAAACACCTTTCTTTTAGCTACACCCCATCTCTCTTACCAGCTGCATTTTCAAGATGATGGAATGTGTGATTCATGCCCAGCTGGTATGGTGGCTAGAGTCTTGCTATTTACTGATGAATGTACAGAGTGGATTTAAGGTTTGGCGTTACTTTGTCCACCTCGTTACTTTGTCCACCCATATCACGAAGGGTTTTCTGCAGAAATCCCAGACTTTGGCCATGTTTTTCCATTTAGGGAAGGCATACGACACCTGCTGGACAACTGGTATCTTCCACACTCTTTACACATGGGGTTTCCATGGCCGCCTGTAATGTTTCCTTCAGGAATTTTAAGAAGACCAAGTTTTCAAGGTGAATTTGAGTTCTGCCTTGTCAGACAGCTTTATCCAGGAAAATCGTGTCTCTCGGTGTTCCGTCCTGAGCATCATCCTTTTTGCTGTCGTCCACAGCTCATGGTCTCGTGGTCGCGTTCTTGCTTCCCGAGCACGGGGTCTCAGGTTCTATTCCCGGCGGGGTAAGGGATTTTCACCTGCCTCGAGATGACTGGGTGTTTGTGTTGTCCTCATCATTTCATCATCATTCACGAAAGTGGTGAGTTTGGACTGAGAAATGTTGGGAATTTGTACGGTCATTGATAACCGTGCAGTTGAGTGCCCCATAAACCAAACATCATAATCATAATCATCATCATCATCATCATCATCATCATCATCATCATCATCAATCATCATCTTTTTGGTATCGCTGTTAACCCTATAATGGCCTGTCTCTCGCCGGTCATCTTTTTGTAGACTATTTTGCCATCTATTGTAGTTCTCCACAGACCTTTCTCACTGAGCAACATCTTAAGTGATGTCTTAATTTTTTTATTTATTTTTTATTTAAACGTCAAGTTTGTTAGGACCAAATTGAAGAGAAAATCTCCAAGGTTGTGGACATGTCAGTACATGAAATTACAACATAAAAGTAATAACAGACAAAAATAAAATGGTTATGAACTCGAAAAAAGTAAGTCCTTAAGTATAAGTAAGCACAATCAACAATACAGCAAGGCTTATTTTTTCAAGGAACTGCTGTAGAGAAAAAGAGTGACCGATAAGGAAACTCTTCAGTTTAGATTTGAAAACATGTGGATTACTGCTAAGATTTTTGAATTAGAGTTGTATTTTATTGGAAATAGATCGGCAGTATAATGCACACCTTTCTGCATAAGAGTTAAGGAAGTCTTATCCAAATGAAGGTTTGATTTCTGCTGAATATTAACCAAGTGAAAGCTGCTTATTCTTCGGAATAAGCTAATATTGTTAACAAGAAATGACAGTAAGCAATATAGGGGCCGTTGTCAAAATACCTAGACCCGTGAACAGGGGTCGGCAAGAGGTTCATGAACTTCCACTACTTATTGCCCGAATCGCCAATATCTCAGCCAAAAATATCTTTTTAGAATGGGAAGATTTACCCCAAAATATTATACCATACCACATAAGCAAATGAAAATAAGTAAAGTAGACTAATTTTTGTGCCAAACAATCACTCGCTTCAGATACCATTTAAATAGTAAAAATTGCTGCAGTAAGTCTTTGAACAAGATCCTCAACAAGGGCATTCTATGACAGTTTACTATCTATCTGAACACCTAGAAATTTGAACTGTTCAGTTTCACTAATCATATGCCCATTCTGTGAAATTAAAATGTCAGTGTTTGTTGAATTTTGTGTTAGAAACTGAGTCTTACTGTGATTTAGCGTTACTTTATTTTCCACTAGCCATGAACTTAGGTTGTGAACTACACTATTTAAAATTGAGCCAATGTTGCACACAACATCCTTTACTACCAAGCTAGTGTCATCAGCAAAGAGAAATATTTTAGTTACCCATAATACTAGAGAGCATAGCATTTATATAAATAAGGAACAGGAGTGGCTCCAACACTGGGGCACCCTCCCCCCCCCCCACCCCTCCTCCCACCCCCCACCCCACTTGACCGTACTCCACTCAGACCCCACATCACAGCCATTCTCAACATTGTGATAATGACCTTTTGCTGTCTGTAGCTAAGGTGAGAGGTGATCCAGTTGTGAGCTACTCCCCATATTCTATAATGGTCCAACATCTGGAGCAATATTCTGTGATCAACAAAATCAAATGCCTTAGTTGAATCAAAAAATGTGCCTAGTGTTCGTAACCTTTTGTTTAACCCATCCAGTACCTCACAGAGAAAAAAAGACTATAGCATTTTCAGTTGTTAAACGACTTCTGAAGCCGAATTGCACGTTTGATAGCTAATCTTATGATGTAAAATGATCAGTTATCCTTACATACACAGCCTTTACAATTACTTTAGCAAACACTGATGGCATAGAAATAGTAATAAAGCCACTCTATAAAAATGGAGAAAGGAGTATTGTAAATTATTTTAGACCTGAGTACTTTTATCATTCTGGAAACTGACCTTTCCTAAAGGAAATATTATAAATATGGCTAAATACATGGCTCTAACATGTGCAGCACAGTACTTAAATATTCTGCTAGGCACTCCACCATAGCCATAGGAGTCCTTAGTCTTTAGTGATTTAATTATTGACTCAATCTCCCTCTTGTCTGTATCACAAGGGAGTATTTCAGACATCAATCTCGGAAAGGCAATTGCCAAGAAAGTTGTATGATTCCCTGTAGAAAATAAATTTTTATTTAATCTACCAGCAATGATCATAAAATTGTAGTTATATACTGCAGATATATCTGATTTATCAGTAACCAATATTTTTACTACAAACTTACTTTATATCATTGACCCAGGGCTGCTGACAAGACACTTCCTTCACAACTGACCATATGGTTCTAATTTTATCCTGTCAATTAGCTATTCTATTTGTGTACATCATACTCTTTGCCTTCCTAATTACATTTTTAAACACATTCGAGTACTGTTAGTAATTGGCTATTGTAGCTTGATTGTGACTACTTCTAACATTTTGAAATATTTCTCACTTTGTTTTACATGATATCCTTATCACACTATTCAGCCACCTGGGCTGCCTATTACTGCTAGTACCCCATTTAGAATATTCTAATGGAAAGCAGCTCTCAAAGAGCATGAGAAACGTGTTAAGAAAAGCATCATATTTATCATCTATGTTATCGGCACTATAAAGATCTGGCCACTCCTGTTCCTTGACAAGGATGAAAAAACTCCCTATTGCTGTTGGATTAACTTTCCTACATAGTTTCTAATTATATGTGACATTTGTTTGAGCACAAAATCCTTTTAGTGTTAAAATTTGTGCATCATGGTCTGAAAGATGATTCACCCTTTTACTAACAGAATGCCCATCTACCAAAGAAGAATGAATAAAAATATTGTCTATGGCTGTGCTACTGTTCCCCTCCACCCTAGTTGGAAAAAACAGTGTCTGCATCAGATCATATGAATTCTGGAGATCTGCTAACTTACTTTCCCTTGCACCATCGTATACAAAATTTATGTTGAAGTCACCACATGTATCTAATTTCTGATACTTCCTCCAGAGTAAATCAAGAACACTCTCTATTTTCTTTACTCATAGTGCATTGACAGTGGCCTACACTTTTCCACTGACAAAACCATCTGTATGAATTTCTTGTGGGCACAAATGGTTTCTCCCACCATCTTCACATCTAGGGCCTGTTGCCCTTCCATTCATTGACAAAACCAAATTCATGGGGCTCCTGCTCAATACGAAACTTTCTTGGTCCTCCCATGTCTCTTACCTGGCAGCCCACTGTACTCGGTTCCTCAGTGTCCTGTATGTCCTCAATGGTACTTCCTGGGGTGCTGATCGAAGCACCCTCCTCTGTTTGTACCTGTCCCTTGTCCACCTGAAACTCAACTATGGGTGCTTTGTTTATGCATCTACATATCCATCCCTCTTATGTGTTCTCAACACCCCAGGGGGCCCACAACTCTTTTGTGGATACGTGCGTGGCGAGCAGGGGGCCCCAAGCTATTGCAGCCTTCTTTCTCTCCAGGGCTGCATTTCCTTCCCCTTCCCCTCCTTTCCCCTCCTTGCTCCTTTCCCATCGCCCTCTCCTCTCCCTCTCTTGGTGTCCTTGCTTATGTTGGCCCCCGATATTCTCCTGGTTCTGTTGGTTTTACAATTCGGCTTTGTTGCGTAATCATCTCCTCCTTTTGGCATTCCCTGGTCCCCCTCTGGGGTTTGACCTCCATTACAAAATTTCTCCTCCATAGTGTGAACCATTTGGGGAAGAGCACCTTACCTAGTGTCTCCGACATGCGCCCTCCTAGTACATTCCTCCTTTCCTTTCACGTCGTTGTCTGATGCTAGGGTGCATAGCCAGCACAGTAGCCAGCCGGTGTGGTGGGGTCACTATGTACCTTTTGGTTGAGCCTCCTGAACACACAGGGATCACACTTCTGATACCTGAGCTGTGACCACCTCATGCATGCCTTGGAGTGGTTGCTCGTCATCCTGGAGCATTGGAACTCCCGGCAATGGTCGCCGTGCCAGACAGCCCTTGCTGTGGCTGGGTGGGGCCGTGAGGAGAGTCCCTGATTGGAGTGGGTGCTATCAGGGCGGATGCTATGCAAATGAAACGCATACAGGTCCAGAACTCTGGCTGTTCTTCTGCGGCCGTCTCTCTGTGTGGAACTGATTCTTCAAGTGCTGCTTCTCTTGCCCCTTCGGCCTTCCCTTCCATGGCTACCCCCTGGGAAGAGGGTCAGGCCCGTCGGCTAGGGGCAAAACGTTTCCCCCCATTATCTAGTTTGCACCAGGACTGATGGACATACTTTCACCAATACCAAACCTTTATTCTTCGTGGAACACATTGAAGACAAGTTTGGTGAAGTGGGATCCCTGAGCAAGATGTGGTCGGGTACGTTGCTAATCAAAACTGCTTCAGCTGCCCAATCTGTGGCCCTTCTTCCTGTACCCATCTTGGCACAATTCCTGTGTCCATTACCCACCACCAGGCTCTAAATATGGTACAAGGTGTGATTTTTCACAGGGACCTCATCCTTCAAACTGATGAGGAACTTCGAGACACTCTCGGACAGCGGGGTGTTCACTTTGTTTTGCGTGTTCAGAAGGGTCCTAAAGACAATCGCATTGATACTGGTGCCTTTATCCTGGCCTTTGAAGGGGATACCCTCCCTGGGAAAGTTAAGATTACGGTTTATCGATGTGATGTGAAGCCGTACATCCCACCTCCTATGACGTGTTTTAAGTGCTTGTGTTTTGGACACATGTCTTCCCACCGTTCACAGGCCCCTCTCTGTGCTGACTGTGGACCTCCCCTCCATGAGGTTAGTCCCTGTCTTCCCCCTCCTGTGTGTGTAAATTGTCATGGTAGTCATTCTCCACATTCACCAGATTGCCCAGTATATAAGAAGGAAAAGAAGGTACAGCAGTATAAGTCTCTCAATTGTTTAACCTATACAGAGGCCTGTAAGAAATATACACGTCTTCACCCTGTGTCCATGACATCTAGTTACACCTTGGTTACATCTTCACCCCTTCCTCCCTCTCCCTTACCCCCATCCCGGACCCCTCTCCTCCCCCCATCCCCTGCGGCTCCCACACCTTCTCCTCTGGGCACTGCTCCCCCCTCCCCAGCCGGAGAAGTGTCCCACTGCTTCGGCATCTGCCGGTCAAGGGCACCTCTCCCGGGATGCCCCTTCCTGGCACCTTCCAGACCAAAGGTCTGCTGCTGCTGCCACGTGACGACCGCGAGAGCCGCGGTCTGTTGGTCACCAGGTCGCCCGGTCTCTTTCTGTTCCCGATCTTGCTGCAGCTGACTCCTTTATGCCACACAGCCCACACGATCTCAGCCTGAAAAGAAGAAGAAACGTAAGTCCCGGGACAAAGAGCCTCCGGTGTCATCGGAGGTCCCATCCCCAACTTCACAACCGGATTCTGACCTGTCATTCATGGATGTCACACCCTCCTTGTCGGTGACGTGTGGGGACCCAGTGGTGTGACTGGCTTTAGCATGTTCAGAACCCATTGAAATCATCATTCTGTGGGTCTCCAATGGAATTGTAATCAATACTATCGTCACCTTCTGGAATTGAAATTCCTTCTTTCGTCTTACTCTGCAGCTTGTGTGGTTCTCCAGGAATCTCATTTTATTGATGTTCACTCACCGACCCTCCGTGGGTTCCGTGTTTTCTGCCAAAATCAGGTCGGACCCCTGTGGGCTTCTGGTGGCATTTGTACGTAGGTCCGTACAGACATTGCTAGCACATAGATTCCTCTTCAAACTACATTGGAAGCGGTTGCTGTTAGGGTCCACCTAGGCTCTGCGGTCATGGTTTGCAATCTTTATCTCCCTCCTGACAGGACTCTTACACCTGCTGCCTTAACTGCCTTTCTTCAGCAACTTCCTCCTTCCTTCCTCCTCCTTGGGGATTTTAATGATCATCATCCCTTGTTAGGCAGTGCCTTTCCATCTAGACGAGGTCTTCTCATAGACCAGTTTATTGCAGACCACGACTTTTGCATCATAATGATGGCTCCCCTATTCATTTCAGTGCCGGTCATGGTACGTTTTCTGCCATTGATCTTTCTCTTTCTTCTCCCTCTCTCCTCCCTTAATTACACTGGTCGCCACATGACGACCTCTGTGATAGTGACCATTTCCCGTTGATCCTCTCTCTCCCTTCCCGCTCCCAGATCGGCAGGTTACCTCATTGGTCTTTCCAACGCACTGATTGGCCTCTATACACTGCACAGGTCATGTTTTCTCCCTCTTTGTTGGGTTGTATTGATGACGTCCTACGTGATGTTTCTGACGTGATTGTTTGCGCTGCTAGCCTTGCTGTCCCGTGCTCATCTCGACCATTTCGTTACCGGCAAGTCCTATGGTGGAGTACAGCCATTGCCATTGCCATCTGTGATAGCCGTTGAGCTTTCCAACACCTTAAGAGGCACTCTTCCGTAGCCAGCCTTACTAACTTTAAACGCCTTCGCGCTAAAGCCCGTTATTTAATCAAACAGAGCAAGCGAATATGTTGGGAACGATTCATTTCTTCCCTTGGTTCTACTGTACCTCTGTCACGGGTACGGGCTACACTTCGCTCTCTCCAATGTTGCCATCAGCAGTCCACCCTCCCAGGCCTTCACCTCCCAGATGGCCCTTGTACGGACCCATTAGTTTTTGCAGAACATCTTGCGACCCATCTTTCAGTGGCCTCAGCATCAGCCTCCTATCCAGCTGCTTTCCTTCACCAGAAACAGCGGGCTGTAACTTCCACCTTATGTTTTACCCCTTGTGAGTCAGAATCTTACAACGAATCTTTTACTGAATGGGAATTTCTTTCTGCTCTATCTTCTTCTCATGATACGGCCCCTGGGCCTGATTCCATTCATAACCAACTGCTTCAACATCTCAGTGTTCCACAACGGCAACATCTTCTTCGGGTGTTTAACCGTATCTGGCTCCAGGGTGACTTCCCTTCTCAGTGGAGGGATAGCATCGTGGTTCCTGTCCTTAAGCCTGGTAAGAACCCCTGTCTTCTGACAGCTATCGGCCAATTAGTTCGACCAATGTTGTTTGTACGTTACTTGAACATATGGTAGCCAATCGGCTCAATTGGGTCCTCGAATCTCAGGATCTATTGTCCCCATACCAGTGTGGCTTTTGAGAGGGACGGTCTCCAACCGATCATTTAGTTCGCTTGGAATCCGCAGTTCAGCAGGATTTTTCTCAGCGCTGCCATTTAGTTGCAGTGTTTTTAGACCTTCGCAAGGCCTATGACATGGCCTGGCGCCATTGCATCTTACTTACCCTTCATCAGTGGGGTCTTCAGGGCCCACTCCCGAATTTTTATCCACCAGTTCCTGTTCCATCGGTCATTCAGAGTTGGTACTGTTTTTAGTTCTCCACGGACCCAGGAGACGGGCATCCCACAGGATTCTGTCTTGGTCCCTCTTTTCCTCATTGCTATCGATGGACTTGTGGCCTCTGTCAGTCCTGTGGTTGCCCCTGCCCTGCATGTGGGTGATTTCTGCATTTGGATTAGTTCCTCCTCGATGGCATCTGCAGAATGGCAGCTCCAGGGAGCTATACGACGTGCCTCTGCTTTGACCCTCTCACACGGGTTTCAATTCTCTCCTCTAAAATCGTGGGTGGTCCACTTCTCTCACTGTACTACGATCCACCCTGATCCAGAGCTCTATCTCGATGAACAACGATTGCCTGTGGTCCCACAGTTTCGTTTCCTGGGTCTTCTTTTCGACAACAAGCTCACTTGGCTGCCCCATATCAGACTTCTGAAGGTAGGATGTTTCCGTAAACTCAATGTCCTTCACTTCCTTGCCCACTCCTCTTGGGGTGTGGACTGTTCCCTCCTTCTCTGTCTTTAACGTGCTCTAGTTCTGTCTCATTTGGACAATGGTTGTCAAGTTTATGGTTCAGCTGCTCCTTCCACACTGCACGTGCTAGATCCAGTCCACCATCATGGTGTCCGTTTGGCCACCAGTGCCTTCCCTACTAGCCCTGTTGATAGTCTCCTGGTTGAACCTGAGATCCCACACCCCCCCCCCCCCCCCCCCCACCACCACCCTTTTTGTTTGGTGGTCCCAGCTTCTGATGTCTTATGCACTCGCTATCCATTCCTCTTCCACTCATTATTCCTATTCTATCCTGTTCCCAGACCATTGAAGTCGCCCACCCCACTCCCACCCTCGGGCGGGTTTACTGGTTGGGCTCTGCCTTGCGTCTCTTTACCATCCCTCCGATGGTGTTCCATTCCTTTTTCCACCAACTTTTATGGGAGTTTCGGGATGCTGTTGTTTTTTACACTGATGGCTTTAAATGTGCTGATCATGTGGGGTATGCCTTCACGTCCTCCATTGGAACGGAAAATCATCTGCTCTCACCTACATGTGGGGTGCTTACTGCGGAATTGATGTCAATTCCCCAGGCCCTTACCTTTATTAAACAGTCCCAACACAACCGCATTTTGTTATGTATGGACTCGATGAGTGGCCTTCTTGCTATTGACCGGTGTTTTTCGCGCCATCCATTGGTCTTTGCCATCCATGACCATCTCGCTGATATTCACCGTGTTGCTTGTTCCATTGACTTCCTTTATGTCCCTGGCTATGTGGGTATCCCTGGTAATGAGCTCGCTGATTGTTTGGCTGGAACAGCAGTCACTTACCCCCTGTTTTCTGTAACCCCTCCTGCAGTGGATTTACGGTTTCACATCAAATCCCACTTCACACAGTCATGGGCCAATTCTTGGGAGGTTACTCCCCTGTCTAATAAACTTCGTGTGATTTAGGTGACACCAGGCCCATGGCGTTCTTCCTTTCACCTCCCCCTAAAGGACCCGACCACACTGTGTCGTCTCCGCATTGGCCGTACCAGGCTGACACATGGTTTTATTTTGCGTGATCAGCCACCCCCACGTTGTTGTTGTGGATTCTTCCAGTCAGTTGCCCACATTTTGGTTGACTGCCCCCTTCTTTTGGCTCTGCGTGCTAAGTACAGACACCCCCACACTTTACCTTTGATGTTGGCTGATGATTCCTGGATGGTCACTCTGGTTCTCGGTTTCCTCTGGGAAAGTGGTTTTTATTCTCAGTTTTAAGGTTTTTAATCTCTCTGGTGTTGATGCAGGGCGGTGAGTGTTTGGGTGTCTCCCACTGTAAGCCGTGGTTGGAGATTCCCGACTCATCTCCCTGACCAAGATCCTCTTTTCTTCCCCTTTTTCTCTTTTTTTCCATTTTTTCTTAAGGATTGGTTAGTCTCCTTTTCCCATACGTACTTCTACATTCTAGCGGTTGCACCTTTTAAGTTGCAGGTAGTCTTGCCTATACTGCTTCAGCGTAGCGTTGGGTTCGTTCTCTTGCTGACTTCCTTCATTTTGTTATTACCATTGACAACATGACTGCCCTTTTACGATTTTAGTATTTTCCCTTTTATTGTTCTGACTTTCCTGAGATGTCACATTAGCGAAATGGACCACATTTGAAACAAGGGGCTGATGACCTTGCTGTTTGGTTCCTTAAACCACAACCAACCAACCACGTTTTCTCAACACTGTCCACCATCATGGCATCAATTTGGCCTTCTACACTAGCCTGGTTGAGTGTCTGTATGCTGAAGCTGCTGACCTACCACTGTCATACTGCCGTGACTTTCTCCTCAGCAGGTATGCATGCCATTTGTCTGCCGTGCATGGCCACCCACCATATGCCTCATTCTTCGATGATTCCTTTGATTGCTGGAATGGGGCATGTCCCTCTTCTCTGTTAGCTCCTTGAGTCCACTTTCGGCACTTGCTATGGAAGCTAAACTTCACACTACCTGCAACTTTCCTGGTGGGTATGAACTATTCACCTTCTTGGTTTCATGCAGCAGCCCCATGTTAAGTATGGCCTTCATCTTCTTCCTAATGACACTACTCCAGCCCCAGTCTATTGCCTTCAGTTTCACAACCTTCTGTAGAGGAATGTTGGACGTGGATGGAAACTGTCAGCATGTGGCATATTAAAACTCATCAGAGTTTCCCAAGTGATTTATTATTTCCCACTACAGTGCCCCATTCCTCTCGGTCTGCGTCACTGGGTCCCATAATGCCGAGGACACCGCTGTCTGTGAAATGGATTGGTGCAGAATGACTGCCTCAGAGACCCATGCAACGCCGCCCTGCTGTGTGTCAGCCTAGTATGGCCGCAAAGTTGTGACGGCGTCAGGTTGCATTGACATCAGGCTGCGCCAGCGGCCGATTCAGCAGCCTGCATCCACATTGCCTCAGTGCTGCTCTGAGAGAGCCGCCGGGCAGCCCTCTGCGTGCTCCTTCACTGTCATGGTTAATATCGCGGGCAACAACAAGTGCCTGTGATCCAATGTCCGAATCTGCTGCCTTCACCTCAAGATGCCTCTGGCTTGTGTTAGGAACTGACAAGACTGCCTGTGGTAGCAAGCCGTGGCTCGCCGCTGGCTGGCTGCAGTCCATGCATCGGCTTCAGAGGGTCGAACTGGCAATCCGCCGTGAATTGAAATGCCGGTGTCCCATCTGCTACTGCTTGTAACCGATGGTGTGACATGCCCCGCTGTGTGCCCCTGTATTGCTAACACACCACTCTGAGTCACATACTCGTAACACCTAGGTTGGGCAAGTGGGCCCCTTCAGTCTGTAACTTTCGCCATAGAAACTGCTGTGTTTACACTTTTTCAGTGGTTCGACAGCTCTGAGGCGTCCATTCTACTTTGGAACCACTGGTAACATTACTTACTGTCAACAGGCCCGTGCCTGTCTGTAACTTGTGTGCTCCGAAATATTGCACCGAAGCTAACCTTTTCCTGTTATAAATGGTGGTGCCACTACACTTCGCATGGAACTTGGCGATAGTAGCTTTGTATACTCTGATGGGTCTCGGACTGACCGTGAGGTCGGGTGTGCCTTCATTATTGGCACCTGTGTCCTTGGATATTGGCTTCCAGCAAACTGCTGAGTATTTATAGCCGAGGTCATTGCCCTGTATCAGGCCATGGAGTACATCAGGCAACACAGCCTTTTCAATTGTGTCCTATGTTCAGGCCCAGTGCATTGCCCTTCAAAGTCTATGTGCACTGTACACAGCCCATCCCTTAGTGCACAGGGTCGAGGAAAACTGTCACTTGCTCAATCTTGGGGGAGCCAATGTGATGCTTCTGTGGGTTCCTGGTCATGTCAGTCTGCCAGAAAACGAAGCTGCTGATGCTGCAGCCAAGGCTTCAGTCCTTGTACATCAGCCTATGAGTCCCTATGTTCCCTCCAATGGTCTCTGTGTTGCCATCTGTCAGGAGCTGGTGTCTTTTTGGCATTGCTAATGGTTTTCCCTTCATGGGAATAAGCTCAGGATTATTAAGTCTCTCTCAGCGGCTTGGACAACCTCCTCTTGGCACTCCCACCATGAGGAGGTCATTTTAACCAGTCTGCATTTTGGGCACTGCCTTTTTAGCCATTGTCATTTGATAAGTGGTGATCCCCCACCATTTTGTACACATTGTGCCGAAGTTTTCACTGTCTGCCACTTCCTGATGGTATACCCATATTTTAACCATTTACATTCCTGCTTGGGTTTGCCGTCTGAGTTACTGGCTGTTTTAGCAAATGACGCATGGTCTGTTGACCGCGTTTTATTTTTTATTCACCAAAACAATTTAATTTTTAGTTTTGTAACCCCATTTCAGCATGTTGTCTTTTCTAGCCCTTTTCCCACATACCTGTTTTATGTCAATAGGGACTGATGTAGAGTCATTTTTTAACTCGTCTCTGCCTTCGTGTTCTGCACTTTTGACTTGGGCACATATGACCCCAGTTGTTTTTTGCACCCTAATGCATAACAAAACAAACAGCCAGCTTACATGTTAAAGAGCCTGCTAAGCTAGGACAAAGTATGGAATTGTAACTACATCAGCACTGACAAAGCAGAATTCACAATTGGCATTTACTCCAAAACAGATGAAATTAATTACACAGTCCTACACTTCATCACGAATTATTTCTATCTAGTAACTTAAGGAAATTAAACTGGATTCCAAACTATTAAAGCTTGGTTCTTAAAAGATGGAGCAAAAGCATTACTCGCCAGATCTTTGCTCACTCAGCCTGCCTTAGACTTTATGGGGTTATGGGAAGGAAGAGTATTTCCACTAACTTTACTTCCCCCCATGGGTAACTGGCCATCCTCTCACTAGAGGCAACCCCTCTGAATCTGCTTTGATACTGGAAGTAGTTGATATCCAGATCCCACACCACTATGCTACCCCCAGGCCCTGAGAGAGCACAATGGAAATGAGCTTGCCAATGTGCTGGGTGGATGGCAGCAGCAGTCATAGTGGAGCCCTCCAGACAGTCTGCTAAGACTCATCGTGGACTCCTAAAGTCACTCAGCAATGAAAACTAATGAAATACATTTGAATCAAGAACTGCTTCCAATGTGGGTAACTTAAGAAAGAGATACCCTTGGTTTTACAAAGCAGCTGAAATCTTTTAATAAAGACCAGTCCTCCAGTCCAGATTATCTACCAATTAAATTACTTTGAGTATGCTGATATAATAGCTCCATACTTCACACTTACATACAGCTCCTCACTTGATGAAAGTTGCACAAGTCACACCACTAATCAAGAAATGAAGAAAGAGTAATCCAGTGAATTATTGACCTGTATCACTGACTTCTATTTGTAGTAGGATTACGGAACATATACTGTGTTCCAACATTGTGAATTACTTTGTGAGAATAAAGAGCTAGTTGGCATTCACAAGATGAATATATTCTGAATCGGTGCTGACCATCTGCCATTAGAGAGTTTTCTTCAAAGTAACAAGTGCTATCAATAGGGAGTCTAAAATTTACTCCATTTTTATAGAATTCCAAAAGGCTTATGATAATGTTCCTTACAAACAACTTCTAATCAAATTGCATGCACATGGAGTGCCATCGCAGTTGTGTGGCTGGATTCACGATTTCCTGTCAGAGGGGTCGCATGAGATATCCAGAATTCCCCAATGAAGTGTAATAGGTGCTCTACTGTTCCTAATATGTATGAATAGTTTAGGAGACAGTCTGAGGAGCCCTCTTAAACCTGTTTGCAGATGACATTGTCATTTACTGAGTACGACAGGCATCATAGTATCAAAACCAATTGCAAAATGAAGTAGACAAAATATCTGTATGATGTAAAGAGTGGCAATATGACTAAAAAAAAAAAAAAAAAAAAAAATGAAAAGCTTGAGGTGATCTATATGAGTACTGAAAGAACTCCATTAAATTTCGATAGATGATAAGTCACATAAATCTATAGACGGTAAGTCCTACCAGTCATGTAGGCATTAAACAGGAAAAACTTTAATTGAAATGATCACAGACAATAATGTTGTGGGAAGCCAATGTAATAAATTAATAGAGATCAGAGATCGCATGGAGAGATTTAAATGTTCATCTTCCCTGTGTGTTGTTAGAGAGTGGAATGGTACAAAAATAATGTGAATGCTGTTAAATGAACCTTCTGCCAGGCACTTGCATGTGAATTGGAAAGTAGTCGTGTAGATGTTGGTGGATGAGTATACAGCAGACTGACTTAGGTCCCACCCTCCAGGCAGTTCTGCTACAGACGCACATAGGTGCAATGAAAATTAGCCGTTTTCATGTGAGGCTGCTCCATGTTTGTCGTGCCACTGAGAACTTATAATGACAGTACCTGGTCTGCTTTGCCCATCTGATCAGCTTTGCTGAGTGTTCCATGATGTCCCAACATTCCATTCCACTTGCTGTGGCTAGTATATTTTGTAGCATCAGAATAGTGCTGTTGTGTATAAGTTACACTTTCCTACTTAATCATGCACAGTCAGCAGATTGGTGGCACTTCTGTCTTAAGATATTTTGCTGCATATGCATTTGACTGCCCAGCTCATATGGTATGTAGCAATCTGTTCCGTAAATCAGACATAACAACTGCAATATCGACAGTATCTGCAAACTGAAGCTCCAGTGTATTACTATAGCTTGGCCTGGTTTCCTCTGCTTACTGAGTTGCCAGGGAAGATGACTAGATTTTTACTTGGCTACACCAATATATTCTTCTGCGGCACACCACTACATAAGAGAGTGCTACCAGGATTCTACTAAGACTTGGATGTATCAGATGACTATCCACTGGTCAGTATCATTGGAGTGTTCAACATTTTGCCAGTAGAATAGAATTTGTTACCAGATTTCATTCACTAAACACCAGAAATAAAGCTCTTTAAATTTTACAGTGAGTGTTTATCTCATATGCAGAAAATGTCTGGCCTCCACCACACTTCCCTCATTCCGGACATTGAAAACATTTTGTACATACACAGTCAGTATTTGAAATAAGCATTTAATCTTGGCATTGATACACAGTTCATTTTGGATGTTAGTCACATAGTTGAAAATACGAGAGTACGCATTCTGAACAAGGTTAGCATTGACCGATCTCCACTGTGTACTGGGAGATAGCCAGATTCCCATTCTGTGGATTAGGAAGTGAATCATCTCCCATCTGCTAACAGGGCCAATGTGATATTCAGACATAGAGTGCATGGGAGTCTGCTGAAGCAAGTCTTGCAATTTTTACATCGTAATCAAGGTGACTCAGTCCACTCGTAAAATAAAAATGTAATGGCAGATTATCCAGGTTTATGTGTGTAACCAACCAGCTCAGGTACTTGGTAGGACTTCATGTTTTGTGGAAGTTTGTGGATTGAATTGTGACTGAAATATATGTAACTGATATGCCACATTGTGTTGGGTACATGTGAATGTTATGGGTAGAAATTAGAGGTCAATATTTCCGTGCAGAGATGATTGTGGAAGCAGGTCTGTCATAAACAGCATTGAACAAAATATTGGAATAGCCAGGAAGGTCAGGCATAACAGTGTTAAGGTGCTAGCTGTCGATAGCATTTGGGTGCACCAGCTGATCAATAGACATAGCAGAATAATACAAGAATAGGATATGTGTTGCTAGTGTTGAGGTGTCAAGTAGTCAAGTAGGATCAGGATGCATCTCCTTATGCCAGGGAGTAAGATCCTTACTCAAAACAGCCGAGAATTGTTAAAAAAAAAATTTATTTCTCAGATTGATTACACACAATCTTGATTTAAGCTGGAAGTTGAACCATAATTGACATTCATACTTCGTTTGGCTTACGAAAAGATCAAAGAAAGATTTTACTACCATAATGAAACCTTTTTGGAAAGGTGAATATTCATCATCACCAACTATCTTACTTGAACACATCCAAGGACCTCTCTTATAGTATTCTCGTGAATTATTATACCAATTTCAAAGCTGTTTTATGGAGGTGAACATTTATCATTTGGAGGTTTGGAGTTAATGACACCTTTTATGCCTTGAACACTTTCAGTAGTATCCTTCTGTAGAACATACTCAAAGGTCTGAGCCATTAGTTGTGAAAATATGCATGGTGCCATCCAGTCTACACTGCCTATTCATTTACACTAAAGAGCATTTTGGTAATCTGGTGTATTATTGTGAAGTCACTTTTTTGGTGGTAACAAATGCTGCAATAGAGAAACTTCCTAATTTCCAAACTATTACATAGCAGAATGCCTCATTTCAGTGCACTCACTCCAGAACAATTTCAACAGATGTGGTGTGTTGAAGGAAATCCATATGTTACTGCTGTTACCTGCTGGATTCAGAAAAGGTTTCATATAATACCTGATATTTTCTGCAAGTCTATCATGTCACAGCTACAGCATATGTTGAAGATTCTTTGACAGTTCTTGATTCTAGTCTAAAGCACTCTACTAGTCATAACTGTATAGTAATTGTAATAAACTAGTTGCCTATACAACCCATGAATCTTGATAATCTGAACATTGGAATGTGGATTGACTCCCATGAATGGCAACACTTAACAGATGCATGAAGGTGATGTGTTGGCAGAAGAGCCAACACCGTGTTGCTAGAGGAGGCCAAAATGCACGCGTTTAAGCTCACGCAGACTGGCATGAGGTCTGGAACAATTAAAGGAGTTGAGTCTAATAAATAAAGTACGAAGCTCTTGGAATACTTAACTTTAATCCATTGGAGAAAATCGGTCTTGATGAAACATAATTACAATCTCAATATAAACTGGTAATGGCGCCTTGCTAGGTCGTTGCAAATGACGTAGCTGAAGGCTATGCTAACTATCGTCTCGGCAAATGAGAGCGTAGTTTGTCAGTATAGCATCGCTAGCAAAGTTGGCTGTATAACTGGGGCAAGTGCTAGGACGTCTCTCTAGACCTGCCGTGTGGTGGCGCTTTGTCTGCAATTACTGACAGTGGCGACACGCGGGTCCGACGTATACTAATGGACCGCGGCCGATTTAAAGGCTACCACCTAGCAAGTGTGGTGTCTGGTGGTGACACCACAGAAGGAATTAGTCATAACTGTATAGTAATTGTAATAAACTAGTTGCCTATACAACCCATGAATCTTGATAAACTGAACATTGGAGTGCGGATTGACTCCAATGAATGTCAACACTTAACAGATGCATGAAGGAATTTATTTGCAAACCTGGTAACCTGGAAGTTGTTGTACATTTATTGGTGGGGGCATAGTTGTGAAAGTAAACAAAAAAGAAAAGTCCTTTTCTAAGTGCGTAACTTTGGGGAGGAGCTTGTAAAGTTAACGAATGGGGACTCTCTTCTCAATTCGATGTTATCCTCATTTTCTGTTCAACAGACAGTGCATAAGTGTGGAAAGTGTTCTGCCATAATGTTTTACACTAGCACAATTGACATGTGGTTATATCTTGCCCACTGGGAAACCTATTTGTCCTCTTTAAAGAAAGAAAATTGCAGAGAGCATTTCTTCTGCTCTTCAAGGCTCTAGGATCTTAATAGTTTGGTTCCTTTTTCTGCCGTCCTCTCATATGAGGTTGATATCACAAAATACCAGCCGGTTACAGACTGTCTGGATCTGAAGAACCATTAACATTACCAGTGTCATCCCGATTTGTTTTCAAGACCCCAGCAGATTGTTTGTTATCAAAACATGACATTCTGACCTCACCTGTACCTAAATCAAAAGATTCCGGCTCATTTTGTGATGTAGATGCAGTAAGAAATCTCCGTTAACTATAGTCAGATTAAAATTACTTGATAGTTGGTGCTTTGTGCTTTGCGGCTTGTTTCCTTCAGAGTGCTCAACATCAGGCCCAAACCGTTTGCTGTTGCAAAACTATCACAACAGTTGGTTAGTTCACTTTCAAGTCCTTACCCAGTTTTTTTTCCTTGCTGTGTTTGGATCTAGAATCCTGGGTTTGGACCTTTTATTTAGTGTTTCATCACATGTGATAACCACACCAAAAACCAACCAACCCCCCCCCCCCCCCCCCGACACACACACAATACTAATTAAATACACATGTTTCTTAGATAGCACTAACCATACTACTGGATCCTTCTGCACGAGATGTGATGTGGCACCATTCGTTCAGTTGTTACAATTACAGAGATTGGTTTAGATTAGATAAGCTTTGCACAACATTGTGCAAAGTTAAATTTTTAAAGGCTACCATTCATGATTGTGGCTGGGTCACCATAGCAAAGGATATAACCAGTTGCCGTAAAGTAGCTTACCATAACACAGTGCTTAGTGTAAAATTTTGACATGTAGATGTCCGTAGGTTCGAACTTCATCAAATAAAGAGACATTTTTATTTCTAAATCTAATCAAAAGACTTTGATTATTAGTTCTATTGAATTAATTGGTTTAAATGTAATATATTTATTTTATTTCTAATACTTTGCTGTAACATTTTCATCATTGTATTAACTTTTCTACTTTGTCTTACTTATCTTCCTATCACTCTTTATTCATTTGGAATCTGCATGTGTCGCCTATAATCTGAAACAAAGTGCCAACCAGGAAAGCTCATTGATTGGTCCCAATATCTTGTCTCAAAACACAATTTTCAAATCTTGTTCTTGTTTTCTTCAGTCCAAAGACTGGTTTGATGCAGGTTTCTTAACAACACATGGATACCATATACTGTCAATTCTACTTTTACACAACTGAAATTGAATACTGCACATTGTTCACTTAAATAATTTACCCTTACATGTGTGTGTGTTGTAAGAAGTACAACAGCGACAAATGCGGCTGCGAACTTCTTATGTCATTACCACATGTAGTTCAAAGTGTTGCATTCAAACTTTTCTCCTTCACCACAATTCCTCTCTGAACTTCCATTATTGGTTGTGACTGGTTTGGCATGATACCCTCTCTCTTGTAGGTACTAAAATGGTCTCACTAAAAGAGCAAGACAGGATATTCATTATCAAGAATGCAAGAGGGAAAGAATTCATCAACAAAGATAATGACAGGGGGAACCACAGAGGCCTGATGTCTATCGTTCACTTCCAACAATAATCTCCGTATATCTGCAAGATGTAAAAAATCAATACTGCTAAATCCGCTTTGTTCTATCCTCTCTCTTGAATCAATTACCACTTGACTCATCATTCTTGTGAGGGACTTTCTGCTGCAGATTTATTTCCTAGGTTGACAGATGTAACCTTAACCCTTAGCTACTGGAGGGGTCTATCAGACAGCCTTTTCATTTTTTTATGTACAAAACCACTTCATTGGTGAATGTATCTTTTCATGGCTTCCTGTTGTTTGTTACACTTCTTGGAAACAGACTTTATGGGAATTTTAAATACACCATTTCTGGTACCGCGCGCCACGGTATTTGAATCCGTGTCAGACTTCATGGATGTCGAAGACCCATAGAGGTCTCTGCTGTGGCGGCGCACACCTCCTGGCCCGCTTTTGGTGTGGGGGCGCCACAGTGGAACACATAGTCATAGCGGCCAATAGCGGTGCCTCCGATAGCATACTTAAATGCCGGCCACTCGCTCAGCCAGCCAGTCTAATCTCACTTAAGTCGGGTTACATCTCGCTTTGCGCTAGACTGCTTACTTCCAAGTTTGTGTACGAGTTTGTTTCCTTCTGACTCTGTTGTTCAGTCTTGTTGTATTCGTTCCGTCCTATGTTGGTCATGTCGGTCCTCTTCCTTTGTGTTGTTGCTTGGGGGCCTCTCCGCAGGTCCCGTCGCGCCTTCCATCTTTGCTACCCCGCGACTGTCCTGGTCGCAGTTACAACATTTTCGCAACGAGGTAAACATTGGTCATTCTTGGTATGGAGGCGAAGATGGTCTGTCTGTTGGAGCAACAGCAGCAGCTCATGCAGCAGCAGCCAGTCCAGTTAGACATCTTACAAAAGTCACTGCAGTTGCTAACAGACAAAGTCGATGCCCAGGACGCTTTACTGCACCAGCTTCCGGGTCCACAGGTGTCCAATGTTTTCCCGTGTCCGCCGTCATTTCCACCCTTTAATGACGCTAAAGAAGACTGGGAAACCTACTTACATAGGCTGAAACAACATTTCACAGCTTTTCAAGTTATGGACCAATCCTTGCAGTGGTTGTTGTTTTTGTCTTGGGCCTTGTAACAACGGTTTCATCTACTGACTTATCCCGCTCGTTCGGGATCTGATAGCAGCCCAAATGGATAATAATTAATGTGACCGTGTACCTAATGGGGCTGGCAATCGGATTGGACTGCTACGGAGTTGTTACATTCCATTTTGTCCTTCTCGAATGCTGTAATAATAAAATGTCTGGTGGCAAGAAGAACAACAACACAGCTTCATTAATCAACGACCTATATTCATCACAAAACACCAAAGTAAGGAGACAGCCACTGCCTTCGTCGTACAAAATTAATAACGGCTAATCTCAGCACAGGCCGCTTTGTTATTCATTATCGTCACACGCAAATTTTAATCACTGTCTCCAACACTGCAATCCAACACTGCAATCCAAATAATAACGGCGCGGTAGACGCGAAAATACAAATATCGGCACTGAAATATCACTGAATCACACTAGTAATTATACTTTTTCACTTTCCCATATATTTCTGACACAAAGGGGTTAAACCACGGCGATGGCCACTCCCTTTGTCGGTACGGTCTTGCATTCCAGCAACAGACCACCACCCGGCTCGGCCCGCAGCGCGTACCACACTACTTATGTCTCAACACTCACTCTCGCTCTCGCCACCCGACACCCGACGCACACTATCGACTGTTTGTCCTGTCGACCTGTGCTGTCGCAAAACTTATAGTAAGGCCTACGGACCCCTTACAGCCTCTCCGGACATGTTCTTTCTTCTCCGCAAGTTGGCACCATTGTCTGATCCTGTGGCCCCCCCAGGGGGTCCACAACTCTTTTGTGGACACGTGTGTAGCGAGCACGGGACCCCGACCTAATGTGGCCCTCCTTCCTTTCCGGGCTGCATACCTTCCCGTCCCTTCCCTTTCTGCATCCCTCCCCGTCCCCCATCTTCGCCCCCCCCCCCTCACCTCTGGCTCTTTCCTTCCCTTTCTCCCCCTCTGGGAGTATGGTTTGTGCCTACGTCCGGAGACGGACGCTCGAAACTTTTCCAACTTACTTGCTTTCTACACTTACAAGTCCTCGTCCTTCCTCTGTCCTTCTCTTTTCCTTCCCTCTTCTCCTTGCCCTTTACTCCGCTGCGGCGTTTGAGACCCCCCCTTCTTTCCTTTCCCTTTCTCTTTTTTCCTCCCTGTGCATGTCTGAAGGCCGACCCACACACTTCCATGCGTAGCCGGTGACGGGGTAACGCGTAATTCCCCGCCCCGGGTAGACAGGTAGGACACGTACGTACCCCCTGGTAACGGCCAGGCCCAGGGAGGGGTGATTACCCGAGCTGATACCTTCCGAAAGTGCCGATTGGTCCCTCCGTCCGTCCGTTTGTCGGGAGGTGTGACCTGAGGTGTGAACAATCACCTAAGGCGGGTGTGCCCTCGGTGAGGGCCCCCACAAGGGAGGAGCGAGCCATCGGAGACGCCGGTAATCATGGGGGATTCTTCCGCAATGGTTTCCTCACCTTCCACTATGTCTGCTCACAAACGTAAGTTCACTGAGTCTCAGCCACAGACGGTTCCTCCATCGTTGCCACAGTTCCTTGTTGTTTCTCGGTCTGACGAAGGTCACGACTTTTCCACGGTCAACCCTTTCAATATTCAGAAAGGTGTCGACGCAATTGCGGGTCCTGTAAAGTCTTGTTCCAGATTATGGAATGGTACCCTGTTGTTAGAAACACACAGTGCCCTCCAGGCTCAAAAATTGCTGCGTACTTCTCTGCTCCACACCTTCCCTGTCTGGGTGGAACCGCACCGTACCTTAAATTCCTCGCGTGGAGTCGTTTATACACGCTCCCTCGATGGATTGTCTGACGAAGAAATTCAGCACTACCTGTCTGACCAGGGCGTCACCGCTGTTCATCGGGTTATGAAAAGGGTTGACTCGAACATCATTCTGACCCGCACAGTCTTCTTGACATTTGACAAAGTTCAACTCCAATCAAAAATCAAAGCAGGCTATGAGATAATTTCCGTTCGCCCTTATGTCCCAAACCCTATGCGTTGCTATCGATGTCAGCGGTTCAATCACACCAGCCAGTCCTGTTCCAATCCGGCCAAATGTGTTACGTGTGGCAACGATGCCCATGAGGGTGCTTGTCCACCTCCATCCCCTCGCTGCATCAACTGTATGGGTGACCACGCTGCTTCCTCTCGAGATTGCCCCGTTTTTAAGGACGAAAAGCTGATCCAGGAAATAAGAGTGAAGGAAAAGGTGTCGACCTTTGCTGCTCGAAAGTTACTCGCCAGTCGACAGCCCACCGTGCCTCAGAAAGGAAAATACAGCACTGTCCTTGCTTCTCCTCGGCCAACAAAGGAGGCGGCCACGCAGACTTGCGACCTCACATTTAGTACCACGGTCGTCAGATCGGCCAGCGCAAAGATCGCCCGTTCAACCTCACCACTTTCGCCTGCCCACTCTATGGCTCACCCTTCGTCGGGTTCTGCTAAATCTCGAGCCCAAAAGTCAGACGCCAAGTCTTCGAAAAAAGAGCATTCTCGTGAAGAGATTTTACGTACTGCAACTTCACAACCATCGGTTCCTCCTTCATCTAAACATCATACCTCCAAGAAGGCTACGAAGAAACATAGTTCCTCTCCTTCTCCGCCAAGGCGTGTCCCATCTACAGCACCACCTGGCGGAAATCGCCCTCGGCCATCTTCTGTGTCGCCGAGGCTCACTGCTGGTGGCCGGTCAACTGGCCGATCGTTGGTGGCAGGAGCTGCTCCTGACCAACCTATGGATCAGGATCTTCTGCCTTCGACTGAATGCCATTCCATGCTGTCAGTCGCAAGCTCTGAGCAGTCGTTGAGTTGACAGCACCCTTGGTCACGTTTCTCCATTTTCTGTTCACCCTATGTCCATTATCCACTGGAATATCCGCGGCATTTGCGCCAATCGGGATGAATTGTCGATCCTCTTACGATCCTACTCGCCGGTCATCTTCTGTCTTCAGGAAACAAAGCTGCGTCCCCATGACCGCTTTGTTCTCCCTCATTTTCAGTCCGTCCGATATGACCTCCCCTCTGTTGAAGGCACTCCAGCCCATGGAGGACTCATGATTCTGCTCCATGATACTCTCCATTATCACCCAATCCCCTTAAACACTTCCTTTCAAGCTGTCGCCGTCCGTTTTTCCCTTTCTGGACACACGTTCTCTCTTTGTACGGTATACATTCCATCGTCTACACCACTGGCACGAGCTGATCTCCTTCATCTTCTTGATCAGCTTCCACCCCCCTATTTGCTGGTTGGGGACTTCAATGCCCACCACCCGCTTTGGGGATCTCCACATCCTTGTCCACGTGGCTCACTATTGCTAGACGTCTTCCACCAAGCGGATCTAGTCTGCCTCAACACTGGGGTCCCCACATTTTTGTCTGCCTCCACGGCAAATTTATCTCATTTGGACCTTGCGGTCGGTACTGTTCCGCTAGCTCGGCGCTTGGAATGGTTCGGCCTTGATTATACACACTCGAGTGACCACTTTCCGTGCGTTCTTCGACTGCAGCCTCAACTGCCATATATGCGCTCGCGACGCTGGAAGTTTGCCCAAGTCGATTGGACACTTTTTTCGTCTCTAGCGACATTCGATGACCGTCGCTTTCCCAGCGTCGACGATGAGGTCACACATTTTACCGACGTTATTCTCACAGCTGCGGAACGTTCAATACCACGCACCTCCGAATTGCCCCGGCGCCCCCCAGTTCCCTGGTGGAACGAGGCATGCCGTGACGCAATACGTGAGCGGCGACGTGCTCTTCGCATTTTCCGTCACCATCCAACTTTGGCCAACTGTATCCGATATAAGCAGCTCCGTGCGCGATGCCGTCGCGTCATCCGTGATAGCAAGAAGGCAAGCTGGAAATTCTTTATTAGCTCATTTAACACCTTCACTCCCTCCTCGGAAGTTTGGAGTCGGCTTCGACGGTTCTCAGGCGCGCCTCGTTTCTCCCCGGTCTCTGGGCTCACTGTCGCGCATGATACCTTAGTGGACCCCGTCGCAATTTCTAACTCATTGGGTCAGCACTTTGCTGAGATTTCGAGCTCTTCAAATTACCCGCCAGCGTTTCTCCCGAAGAAACGTGCAGCGGAAGTGCGACATCTTGCTTTCTCCTCTCAAAATCGCGAAAGCTACAATACTGTTTTCTCCATGCGCGAACTCCAACATGCACTCTCTTCTTCTCGCTCCTCCGCCCCAGGACCGGATGGTATCCATGTCCAAATGTTGCTGCATTTATCAACCCATAGCCTGCGTTACCTCCTTCGCCTTTATAATCGAATTTCGACCGACAGTACCTTTCCCAGGCGATGGCGGGAAGCTATTGTCGTTCCCGTTCCGAAACCTGGAAAGGACAAACATCTCCCCTCTAGCTATCGCCCCATTTCTCTCACGAGTAGTGTCTGTAAGGTTTTGGAGCGTATGGTGAATTACCGTTTAGCTTGGTGGCAGGAATCCCGCAGTCTTTTAACACCAGCCCAATGCGGATTCCGACAGCATCGTTCTGCCGTTGACCATCTTGTTGCTCTCTCCACTTATATCATGAACAATTTCCTCCGGAAACGCCAAACGGTAGCAATATTTTTTGATCTGGAGAGAGCATACGATACCTGTTGGAGGACAGGAATCCTCCGCACACTGTTCTCTTGGGGCTTTCGAGGCTGGCTGCCACTTTTTCTTTGCGAATTTATGGCAGAGCGCACATTTAGGGTGCGGGTGAACACTACTCTCTCCCGTACTTTCTCCCAAGAAAACGGGGTACCCCAGGGCTCCATGCTGAGTGTTATACTGTTTGCCATCACCATTAATCCAATTATGGATTGTCTCCTTCCTGATGTCTCGGGCTCCCTCTTTGTGGACGATTTTGCGATCTACTACAGCTCTCAACGGACCAGCCTTCTTGAAAGACGTCTTCAAGGATGTCTCGATCGCCTCCACTCGTGGAGCATAGAAACCGGCTTCCGTTTCTCACCCAGTAAGACCGTTTGTATTAATTTTTGGCGACGTAAGGAGTTTCTTCCGCCCTCCTTACATCTAGGTCCTGTCAACCTTCCGTTTTCCGACATCACTAAATTCTTGGGTCTTATGTTTGACAGAAAACTGTGCTGGTCCTCCCACGTTTCCTATCTTTCGGCTCGCTGTCTGCGTTCCCTTAACACCCTCCGTGTCCTGAACGGTACCTCTTGGGGAGCGGACCGAGTGGTCCTTCTCCACCTCTATCGCGCCTTAGTGCGCTCGAAATTGGATTATGGAAGCATAGTCTACTCCTCTGCTCGGCCGTCTATTCTTCGGCGTCTCGACTCTATCCACCACCGTGGATTACGTTTAGTGTCTGGAGCTTTTTACACCAGCCCTGTGGAAAGCCTTTATGCTGAGACTGCTGAACCTCCGCTGTCCAATCGGCGGGCAGTCCTTCTGAGTCGTTATGCTAGCCATCTGTCTTCCATGCCTGCTAATCCAGCCCATGACCTTTTTTTCGACGCCTCCTTTGATGTCGGGTATGCAGGCCGCTCCTCCTCCCTACTACCCCCGGGAGTCCGCTTCCGTCAACTGCTCCATTCTCTTTCCTTCCGCTTTCCTAAAACCTTCTTGACAACTTGGGGTACAGCACCGCCTTGGCTCCGTCCCCGGATCGACTTGCTCAGAGACCTATGTCAATTTCCCAAGGATGGTACCCCTACACTTGTTTACCGTCGGGCATTTGCTGCTCTATGTGCACAAATGACGGAAGCCACATTTATTTACACCGATGGCTCGAAAACATCGTTAGGTGTAGGGAGTGCCTATATTGTTGGCGTCACCCCAAATCACTTTCGGCTTCCCGAGCAGTGTTCGGTTTATACTGCGGAGCTTTACGCTATTCTCCAGGCTGTCCACTACATCCGCCGCCATCAGCGGATACAGTATGTAATCTGCTCAGATTCTCTCAGCTCTCTCCTAAGTCTCCAAGCTCTTTACCCTGTGCACCCTCTGGTCCACCGGATTCAGGACTGTCTGCGCTTGCTCCACCTGGGGGCCGTCTCAGTGGCGTTCCTCTGGCTCCCGGGACACGCTGGTATCTGTGGAAATGAGGCGGCCGATATAGCGGCCAAGGCTGCAGTCTCTCTTCCTCGTGCAGTTTTTCAGTCTCTTCCGTTTACCGATCTACGGAGCGGTATATGTCGCCAAGTTGCTCATTTATGGCATGCGCATTGGTCAACACTTCCCCATAATAAATTGCGGGAAGTGAAAGCCCTTCCTTGCGCTTGGACCTCTTCCTCCCGAACGCGTCGTCGGGTGGAGGTAATTTTAGCTAGACTCCGGATAGGGCACTGTCTTTTTAGTCATCGACATCTTTTAAGTGGTGTTCCTCCCCCACTCTGTCCCCACTGCTCTCAGCTGTGGATGGTCAGACACCTTTTAATTGAATGCCCCTATTTTAATCCGTTACGCTCCCGTCTACAGCTATCGCCTGATCTATCGTCGATTTTAGCAGATGACACGCGCTCAGCTGACCGCGTTCTACAGTTTATTAGTGACAGTGAAATGACGTCAGTCATTTGAAGCTTTTTTTGGGGGACAACCAACCCCTTTCTATAGTGGATTTTTAAGCATTCCTTCTGCCTTTAGTTTCTCAAATTTTATGACCTTGTTCCCATTGCTGCTGATTTTAAATTTCGTTTTTTTCCTGTTTTCTACGTCACGGGCTGGGCGCTAATGACCATAGAAGTTTTGCACCCTAAAACCACAAAAAAAAAAAAAAAAAAAAAAAAAAAAAAAAATGATCCTGTGGCTCTCTCTTTCCAGGAGATCTGCCTTTAGCTGACAAACTATTATTCCCAATGCTACCACATAGTCACCTCTCGGCTGGAGTTCCACCAGTGCCATAAACAGACTGGTAAATCGTATCGTTCCTGGGTCAAGGATTTGCAGGTCTCAGCCATCAATGCGATTTTACGTGCACCGATCAGCAGTGTAAGGCTTCGTATGTGGACTCCCTGATCTGGGATGTGGTGGTTCAGCTGGCTCCTGACCCTGAGGTCCATACGCCGGCATTGAAACTCGACAACCCCTCCTTGGAAGAAATTCTCCGCATTTCCCTCTCCTTTGAAATTGCTGAAGCAGCTAACGAGCGTCTTATGGCGTGACCGCAGGTGGCAGCGATCCCGGCGTCACGGCGGGTTCCACCCTCTCGATGTCAATGTGGCCCGGTCGACAGAGGCCAGTGCCATTGGGACTCCTCGTTTTCCAACGTCTCTATGGCATCGGCGCCTTCGGTCGCCCCTCGTCGCCGGTCGTGCAGCCCACTTACATCTTGCCCACAGTGCTTTACTGCCCATTCGTGGGCTGATTGTCCCCACTGCTGGAAAATGTGCACACTGTGTAACAAGGAGGGCCACATCCAATCGGTTTCTTGTAGTCACTAGACTCTATCCAGTCCTACCCCTCCTGAGCCTCAAGATACCACCCATGCTCTGCAACCAGTCATCCCACAGGATGACCCATCAGCATGGCAGCTTTTCCTCATGCTCCGCATTTTCACAGATGTCAGTTCCACAGCACCTGAACCTCTTTGTCATTGACCATCCATCAGCTGCGAATATTTTTGGCCTGTATGTGTTTAAACTGTTTGGCTTTTAATTTTCTGACGAAATTAAGGTCGTTTCCACGACTGTTCCCCTTCAGGACTTGGACGATCTGTGCTTCACTTTTGCATCGTTGTTTGCACCGTATCTTGGATGTTCTTCCAGCTTTCAAGTGCACATCACCCTTTGGCCAAATGCACAGCCTCGCTTTTTCTGGGTCCGACCCCTTCTGGCAGGAACTAGATCGGCTCCAGGCTGCCGGCATGCTGGAACCTGTCACCTATAGCGCATGGGTGACACCACTAGTGGTCATACGGAAACCCAATGGGTCCCTTCGGCTGTGTGGGGACTTTCACACTACAGTCAATGCTCAGTCCCTTGTTGACACTTACACCATTCCCTGACAGGAAGACCTTCTAGCCACGCTTGCCGGGGGAGAGTATTTTTCCAAGATTGACCTGGCTGAGGCTTACCACCAGTTGCCCTTGGATGCCGAATCTCAGAACGTCATGGTTATCAACACGCCTTTAGGATTGTGTAATTACAAGTGCCTTCCCTTTGGTGTCTCTTTGGTGCCAGCCATTTTCAAGTGATTCCTGGACCAGCTTACCCAGCCTATCCCTGCATGTGTGAATTATCTGGATGACATCTTGGTCACTGGGCGTTCCCGCCAGGAACATTTGCAAAACCTCAGCGCCTTATTACACGCTCTGTAGTCTGCTGGTCTACGCTGTCGGCTGGACAAGTGTGGTTTTTTTCAACCGGAAGTGGAATACTTGGGCCACTGGCTTGGCAAAGATGGCATTGGCCCTTTGGGTCATAATGTCGGGACCATTGAGGCTCTTCCTCGTCCCAAGGACTTATCGGAACTGCAGGTGTTTCTGGGCAAGTTTACTTATTACTTAAAGTTCTTGCCCCAGGCTGCCTCCATTGCTCAACCCCTCAATCACTTGCATCACAAAGGGGTACCTTTTGTTTGGACTCCTGCCTGTGACCTAGCCTTTCTCCATTTAAAGGCGATGCTGAAGTCCACCCCTTGCCTTACTCCCTTCTCTCCGGACCGCCCCTTGGTTGTGACAGCTGATGTGTCGGCATATGGCATTGGGGCCGTCCTCGTGCACCAGGATGCTGATGGCTCTGAACAGCCCATCGCTTATGCCTCTAAGACGTTGACCCAAGGGCAACGGAACTACTCCCAAATTGAGAAGGAGGCCATGGCGATCGTGTTTGCCATACAGAAATTTCATACCTGTCTCTTTGGGGCAAAATTTACCCTCCTGATGGACCATAAACCCTTGGTTACACTTTTTGGACCCCACTCTCACCTTCCCAAGCAGATGGCTCAATGTCTCCAGTGATGGGCATTGTTTTTACGTAATTACAATTACGCCATCCAAAATAAGCCTACTGCCCATCATGCTAATGCGAATGCTTTGTCACGTCTCCCAGCAGACCCCTATCCTGCCTTTGACCAACAGGAGGTCCTCTGCTTTCACACTGATTCCGCCTGCTGGGAGCATTGGATGGTCTTCCTCTTATAGCTGCTGACGTTGCTGCGGCTACCCGCCGCGACCCTGTCTTGCGGCAAGTTCTGAACTACGTGGTCCATGGGTGGCCATCCTATGTTACTCTTCGGATGCAGTCCAGGCTCTCTATGGTCAATGACGTCCTTCTGTTGGCCACGGAGTCAGATACCCACCGCGTTGTCATCCCTCCGAAATTGCGGCTTCAGGTGCTCAGTTTGTTACACCACAGGCACTAGGGTATGTCTCGTATGAAAGTTTTGGCTCCTCGGCATGTGTATTGGCCTTGCATCAATGGCAATATAGAGCGCCTGGTCCGTGGCTGTACTGTCTGTGCGCGTCACCAGCCATGCCCCCCCGCAGTCATTTGCACACTGGCCTGTGCCTCGCCGGTACTGGGATCGCATCCATGTCGATTTTACGGGCCTGTTTTTAGGATCCATGTGGTTACTCATCATTGATGCCTATTCCAAATACCCATATGTTGTCCGAATGGCATCCACCACCATGGAGGCTACACTCATGGCCCTGGCCCAGGTTCTCGCCATTGAGGGCCTCCCCTCACACGTTGGTCTCCGATAATGGTCCCCAATTCACAGCATCCTCCTTCCACAACTTCTGTCAGGCCAACGGTATCAAGCATATTCATAGATCCCCTTTCCACCCTTCATCCAATGGCGCGGCGGAAAGGCTTGTCCGCACTTTTAAACACCAGTTGACTAAGGCGGTCGACACATCTCCAACCACGTCGGCCCTCACCCTGTTTTTGAGCACCTATCGCACTATGCCAATTGACTGTCATAGTCTGGCAGAGGTCCTTCGTGGACGACAGCCGCGGATCCTGCTTCATTTGGTGCTGCCGTCCTCCTCCCACCCCCACTCCCGGCCCTTGCAGCGGTATGCCCCTGGCACGGCCGTGTGGGCCCGCAAGTACGGGCGCAAGGTGGGTTGGACAACGAGAATGATCGTCACAGCCCATGGGCAGCATGTTACGTCGGTGCAGACGTCAAAATGGGTAGAGCACTGCCATCATAATCAGCTCCACCCTCGTGCTGCCACTGGACTCGCGCCGCAGCCTCTTTCCCTACCTCCTTCGGGTACGGAAGGGGTCCTTGAGGCACTGTCCCAGCCCCCAGCTGCCGTCTCCCAGTGGGCCTGCCACCAGCCCTCTCCACCTCCGGGTGGATCAGCGGCTCCCTCCCCCACCCTGGACTCTGGATCAGCTGTCATGGGTACCGCGGGCATCCCTTCCTCCCCGTCGCGAGCAGTTCATACGCCCAGTTCCTCTTCCTACTGCCACCCACCTCAGCACCGTCTGGGGCGTTTCTGCCCCTACACACAAGTTTCAGGGGGGAGGGATCTGGTACCGCGGGCCGTGGTATTTGAATCCGCGCCAGACATCATGGACGTCAAATACCCATAGAGGTCTCTGCACCATCGCACCTCAAGCTGTGGCGGTGTGCGCCTCCTGGCCAGCTTTTAGTGTGGGGGTGCCACAGTGGAACACATGGTCATAGGGGCCAATATCAGCGCCCCCAATAGCATACTTAAACAGCAGCCACTCGCTCAGCCAGTCAGTCTAATCTCGCTTACGTCGGATTACACCTCGCTTTGCGCTATACTGCTTACTTCCTGGTTTGTGTACGTGTTTGTTTCCTTGTGACTCTGTTGTTTGGTCTTGTTGTATCCATTCCATCCTATGTTGGTCATGTCCTTCCTCTTCTGTTATGCTGTTGTTCGCGGGCCTCTCCGCGGGTCCCGCTGCGCCTTCTGTCTTTGCTACTCCACGACCGTCCTGGTCGCAGTTACAACACCATTGTTTAAGAAATTCAAACTTTTGAAAAACAAAACACAGAAAAATTTGCTGTTTATTTTTATTTTGTGTGTTATTAAAATAATAGCACATATTTACTTCTCTACTCACTCACATATTATCATCAGGAGAATAGCATTACAGATTTGCAACACAGCTGTATGGAAAAACATGTTTTAGTTAAGACAAATTAGTAAACTCAAAGCTGATTCCAAATACAATTGTCTTTTTCAGCCTTAGAGTGGTTATTCCACTGTTTAATTCTGTCAAGGGAGAAATTTTGCCAAATTCTTAATTTGAAAATTTGGACAAAAGTAATTACTATAAGTATTCTTCTGTGGCCCTGAAGCAAATTTTAATCACTTTCAGCTTGCATGCTTTTCACGCAGACCCTCTTAAAATTCTGCAACCAAATCATAACACTGAACTGTTGACACAGATATCTTGTTTTCCACTTCAAACAAGGACAACAAAAAGTTGACTTTTTCATTTTTCAAAACAATATTTTTATATCTGAAGCTCATATTTTCAAAACACCAAGTTTGCTCTGAGACTTTGTCTTGTAGCTGCCTGGACTACAACTGATTCTGCAGTGTCGAATTGCCTTGATCTTACATTAGTTTCCTCCTTCGAAAGTATCTTTCTGTTCTTACTGAAGAAGTACACTTCTCCATTGTAGACATCTATTACATTTACTTCACTTTCAGTTTCCTTCTCCGAATCAGTTTCGTGATCACTAAATACTTGCAGTCAGGATGATTATCACTGTTATCAAAGTTTTCATCTGAGAATTCACTGATGTATTCTTTAACATCCACATCTGTCTTGGATAGAAAACATTGAATAGAAGGTTTAGCCTTCCTCTTAATGGAGAAATGATAATGTTCAACAAAAACACGACACGCAAACACTATGGTATATCTTTGAGACCTTCCGAAACCCAAAAACGAGAAATAAATTGTAACAACAATGCCAGATTTATGGCAAGTGTAGCTTGCTGTCCAATACGAAGGCACACAAAAGAGTCTACTTCACCTCAGAGGGGTGTGTGAAATATCGTAAGACAAAAGAACTGTTGCGGTCAGAGACGCTATCCATAGTAGTCGAGGGTTAACAATCTTAAAAACATTTGTATGCCACTGATCCAACCTATTATGGCTGTTTATACTGAACTTATCCTCCCATAATTATTATTATGCCTTGTGGGGTACAAGAGCCCTGGTTCCTGGCAGTCGGATAGAAAATTTCATAACTGAGGTTAAGTAATATTTGGTCTGTATGTCCTCAGCACCTAGTAGACATTCATCAGAAACCAAAGCTAATAAACTCTGGTTCTTGTAGAAGGCTTTGGAAAGCTTGAATAACGTCCTTGCAATACTTTGGTAATATCCTGTGCCTTTTGTCAAATATATGATAATCACTTCCACGGGACTACATGGATTGGCAGAAACTATAATTTCTTTTGAACTGTTTATCCAAGGAAATGGGTAAGACTTCTAAAAATCAGATTGTTTGAAATTTCTAAGCATGGTATTGTTTGATATGAGATTAAATTGGTTGTGACCGGTAGGCTGAAAGGAACACATGACAGGAGATGGGACACTTGCAATCAAGAGGCTGGATAATGGTAGCCAATTCCCCTTCTAAGGCCCTGTGGATCAACCTCCAGCTTGTGACCAGTGGGCACAAGGGAGCCAATGAGTAATCAAACTGTTCAGCCCAAGTGCTAGTGTGCATTCCAAAACACTTGAAACTTCCTAGCAAGGTAGGAAGAGTTTGAACTGAAAACAGCTGCAGTATTGTTCCTGCCAGTTTTTACTGATCTCTCTAACTCTATGATGAGTATTTTGCGTCTGAAACAGATCATATCCATGGGAGGCTTGTTTTAAGGTCTGGAGTCGTCTTCTTCATTATGACATCCATCATTGCTTACTGCTGTTTTAGCTTCCTCTATTGATCACCAACTTTTTGTTCCACTTCATTTGGAATGGAAGAACATTGACAAAATTGTGTTCTGAGTCTGACGGGATGAGGGATGTGGCATCCCTGGTATCACAGGGTGGCTTCTCCTTAGATTTTTTGTTTCTTTTTTCTCTTCAACTACTTTAGAACACTGGAACACTAGAGGGCTTACCTGCTATGGCGGTAGGACCTGACGAGGAGCTGACAGCCTTGGAACCTGCAGTCCATGTGCCCTCCAGCCACTGGCTGGTGTCATGTTGTTGTGCAACCTACTGGTTTTGTTTGCACTAACAAAATTATAAAATGAAATTAGGCAAATGAAACTATACTTGTGTGCAAATTCTTCAAATTTAGTGGTTTTGGATAGTAACAAATTAGATTCCATTTGACAATGAGGTGCTATTGCAGTACAGTTGGAGAGCCTCTGCAATGCTGTTAGTTTTTGGGGAATAACAAGTGGGCTGCAGCCTAAGGAAGAGACAATGACAAAATTGCAAAACACAAATAAACATCAAATATTAAACTGGATGATATGGTAAGTCTATTAGGACAGGGATGTACACTGACAACTACAGAGGCTAATATTATACACAGTGTCACAAATGTAACTGGAAAAAGCAGAGCAGTCAGAAGAAGCAGAGCATGCACAGTCACCAATAAACATGCACCAGTGTCCTTGTGAAGAGCACCAGAACATTCAGAGGAACAAATTCCTCACATTTAATAGTTTTTGGTTAATTGATATTCAGACTGACTTCAGTGTTCAAAGTGATGCACTGAAGTGACTGTTAGTATGTGGTGCTGCCACATTGGGCACATTCACACACAGATGGCTCATAATATGCTGAATCTCTTAATACCTTACCCAGCCGAGAACAGCAGCCAAAAGACAACATTACATGTTCTGCCTGCCCCCTTCGCAACTATCACGTCACTGACATCCTTCATCGAGAATTACTGCATGCCACACAACCATTCCAAATATAATATAGCTTTCCAAATATTGCAAACATGTACAATATCTACCTTATAAATCTCCTCCACGAATTTCTGGTTGAATGAACACAAAGACAAAACCTTGGCAAATAAGTTAAATAATTTCCAGGTTTCAAAATATGAGACGAAGGGGAGAGAAAATTTATGGGTTTTACATTCCTCAGTTAGGAACTTTGAGGATGTGGTGGTGGTGGTGGTGGTGGTGGTGGTGGTGGTGGTGGCAGGTGGGGGTGGCCCGTGGTGGGGAGTGACCAGCAACTCAATTCACATAAAATGTTCAGCCGCTTCATGAAAGCTCATACTCTTGTACCATCATTCTCCACTAATTGTTTTTTTTTCCTTTCTTTATTTCTTTCTTTTACATTAAGAGAACTGTGCTGGCATTTAAAGCATCATCTGCATCAGGACCAATATATATTTTTAATCATCTCCAGAGTTTTGGTCATTGTCTGATATTATGTAGAAATTTGTCTGTAAAATGCTCACCCTCTACACCTGTCAGAAAAAGAATTATTACTTGTTTTTGCTGAGATGCGTAACTTTAATGCAATTGTTGCACTCTGATAATCCTTAATGAGCATCTGGTACAAAATCTTTCCTGTACTTGTATGTACTGAATTTCAAAATCACACTCTTGAAGTGCTAACATCCGATGAGTTGCTCTGCTGTTCATTGGTTACCAATTTAGTAAGAATGAAGGTGTCCTACAACCCGAAACAATGATAACATCTTCCCATAAGTAACAGAGAAACTTTGGCATGGAAAGGGCATTTATTCCTGTAATTATATACTTCCTCTCAGAGTACACAAGTGCACGACTTGGGAATGTGACAGTAGAATTTTCTTTGACTCAGTTAACCTCATTTAACTGATACATTTCTGTGCCAAGGGAAAAGTAAGTGGAATCAGTATCAGGGTAAAATTTGTTGCTTAAGTCAGGATGATAAAGTAGTGGTGCCTCACACAGCTGGTTTTCAATGTTTTATGATGTTACTTAATCCATTTCCAGATGGAGATACAGGTGAAGATAAACAAAATCAAGGATGGAAATGATGTTAGCAATTGCAGAAACCGAGAAGACTTTAGTTGTCTACAGCACTTTGGTGCAGGAAAATTTCTTACTGCTTCCATTTTTGTCAGGTCAGGTTCTATTTCTCACAAAGAAAGTATATGTCTAAAGAATTTAATCTGTGATTTTGTGAATTCTTATTTATGCACTGTGACTGTGCTCTAGCTCTGCTAACTGCTTAAAGTACATGGCATACAATTACTAAATGCCTCCCCCCCCCCCCCCCCCCCCCAATGCAGTACCAATTAGAAAGTCATCTACATAGTGTTAAGAATGTCAGTATTTCCCTTAAAACTTCATTAAGTGCACTCATAAAGGCCGCTGATGATACTGACAGATATAAAGGTAATCTGGTAACATCTTACATTCCATAGAAAGGCTCTATACTTTCTGCTATTTACATCTTTCACTTGGTAACATTGTGCAGTAAACCACAGCATTTCACCATGAGCACCACCAAATGAATGCACACTGCCATCCCTTTTTGTTACTTTAGATTGGATTAGAATAGTCACTACCTGAGTGTTAAATTACCTGATTGTCCGACATCAGTTTAATTGTATTTTTAACTACTGCTTTCTAGGGCAAAGGTACTGGGTGCAATTTGCTATGTAATGGGTCATGATTCTTTACTTCAATTTTACAAGTGCAGCATCTGATCAGACCAGGTATTCCTGAAAACAGATAGATGTAAGATTTTAATACTTCTAGCAGTTCTTCTCAGTCAGCTTCAGGGCATGTCCACTAATGTTTGAATCTTGTTTTGAATACTAGTCAGAGGATGTGAATCATTATTCTCCTGCAGCCCAGCATATCCCTCAGAATTATTTGAAGTTGCAGTTCCTCAGTTTGTCAGTAATGAATGTCCTCATATTTATGAATGCAGCATCCTAATCACCTCTCTTGATGAATCCTTTCAACTCTCTCCTCTCCTCTTCCTTCCACTAGTCAACTCTGGTTTGATAGAAATAGAGTGTAAGAGAATGCATTCACAAACCTCTTCAGAATCAGTCAATTCTGAGAACCAAACCAATGTTACGTGGTCCAGTAATTAATACACGGTGCTCATATTCCTCTTTTTAGATTCTAAACTTGAATAGTACCTGGTCTCTAATGGCTTTACTTTGATTGCTTACAGCAATGGCAGCATGCACATGACTAACAGGAAATGTTCAAAGTCCAAAGAGAGAGATTTTCTGAAATAGCTCCCGTTCTCCTTGCCGAAATGACTGTTGCATCCATAATAATTCTCCATATTTGGACTTTTATGAAAGGCATTGAAGTGTATTGTGATTCTCTTTTTCTTGTCTACAAATCTTCTTTCATGTCATGTTTGCACTTGCAGTGTTTATTGTGACTCCTGACACATTTCCCACAACTGTCATTTCAGAGTGGGAGATTTCCAAAACTTTACTTAGTTATCTGAATCACAACTTCTCATGTAATGACTTGGGCTTGTGGCACATTCTGGCCATTGATTTCGTACTCTGTCTCCGGCATATATGGAATATTTGATTTTATGTCACATTGTTTTTCTCAAGACCAAAATTCATTTAAGAATGTGGTTGCAGATTCTTCACACCTGAAAATCTTTTTTTGGATACAAAAATGTCCCAGATATGTGCTAAACATGTGATGTGGCTAATGCACATGTCTATTTTACACTGCTTGGTTTGATGTCTCCAAAATTCAGGTTTGAACTGTTGAATAAAGGACACAGGATGTATACTGTGCTTGGAGCCACTATTCTGCAAATTTGGTGCAATAATTCCATTATCTGCAATTATTTGAGGCACATCATCAATGTTAGTCTCTACTTCATTCAATGCTGCATTAACATCATGCAGTAGAAGGTTTTTGCTTACTCAGTTCGACCCTTCATTGCAGTCTGACTTCCAGCGGATTTTTGTCTATTTAGGTACCCACTACCATTCACCCACAACTGCTGGTGCACTTTTTGCAGCGCATGCTAGTGCACATTGTTGCTGTCAGCGATATCATACTCAAACATGTACAGGTACTTTTCCCTTATAGTAGGTACAGTGGTATAGTGTATCGACAATGTCGCATCCTAACCTCTTTCCTCTTGCACGTTGTTGATCTTCATTATTTGTAAGACTTTGCTGTAGATAATGCACTTGAACAGTATCTTTCCTAGAATTTGATGTTTGGTTTGAAGAATGCCTTCAATGCTCAGTTGATGTATTTTAATACTTGGTTCCACTTCTGTAGATCTTTGCCCCTGGTAAAGAGCTTTTGATGTGGTGTCAAGTTATTCATTCTCTGAGTGGTATGTACTTCTCATGTAATCAGAAGATTAGCAAGTGATGCTGGTTTCACAGCAGCTCCCAGTACTAATATGTAGGGTCCTTTAAGTGTAACACCTGCAGTTGTGAATCTTTATTGACCATCGTCAATTGTGAATCTTCTTAGGTATGTCTTACTTCAGGTAAGTTACCTATAAACATAGTGTTCAATGTAGTGATTCAAGAGAAAGATATGTAGTTCAGTTTTGAATAGATATTTACTAATATTTAAGATTTTAAGCTCAATGGGAAGAAGGTTGAAAATTTTTACAGCAGCATATATAGCTTCTCTCGACAGCAAATGGTTCAAATGGCTTTGAGCACTATGGTACGTAACATCTGAGGTCATCAGTCTCCTAGAACATAGAACTTCTTAAACCTAACTTACCTAAGGACATGACACACATCCGTGCCCGAGGCAAGATTCGAACCTGCAACTGTAGCACCTGTGTGCGGTTCCAGACTGAAGCACCTAGAACTGCTTGGCCACAGCGGCCAGCCTCAACAACAGAGACAGTGCATGTAATTCTTTTGTTTAGTGACACACATGCAAACTGCTGAATTTTGTTGTCAAGGATCCAGTCTCTATGAACACAATATGATAGAGAAAATAAGTGTTGAGAAGCAGTGGTAAATATTTTCAGCTGGCTAAATTATTTGCAACAGGTGGTTCACAGATAAACTCTTTTTCAGTGCTTAGTGGGGAGATTAGAGTCATATATAGAGTAAGAGAAGAGTTTGCCCAGTGCATAGTTCTATATGACACTACAGACCGTGCAGAAGTGAAATGAGCTGCCTTTCTTCATCTCCAGAATTAGGCAGAAAAAGGTGCTGAGCTGAATCTGTCAGTCTGATAAATGTGGTGCTTCCAGCACGAATACCCAAGAAGTTGATGGTATCATCTCTTTATATCTGCCGGTTATTCAGTGTCGCAGAGTGTTTGTCTGGCTTTTCATGAGTTGATATGAACTGCATAACAGTCGTCTGCGAACAAGGTAAATTTCCACAATGCACCATTCACAACTGCAGGCAGTTTTTAGCATAAATAACACATGCTGAAGGACTCAGGAGGACAAAAGGTGTTTTCGTACCCAAACACTATTCCATCTGTATTTCTGAATGGCGAGTCTGCTTCCTGACACACAGTACCAGTTGCACTAGCCTATATGACTGCTTTCTTTTATTTTCAATATATTATATAAATATGGAGCGAGTTTAAATTCCTGTCAAAATTTAGTACTTCAGAGGTATAATCGTATGACAAAAGTTTAACACAACTGGACAGTTATTAGTGAGTCACTGTGGGTACACGTCCTGAGGAAGTGTAGCTCCAGTTACATAAATTATGCACTCTATATTCATCCACTGTTTCATAATGAGAGCACTTAGCGATCTCCAGAAAACTTTAGACATAATTTCAAACCTTTTCTAAATGCTTAACGTCAGATTTTTTCACAGTAATGCATTTGCAAAGCAATCAGAAGTCTGCAGCTGTTTTATACATTAAAGTTTGTCTTTAAAGATACTGTAGATGATTTATATGGAAGGTGTTTTTTATGCACTATAATTTGAGAATATTTTTATGACAATTTTTCTCATCACTCGTGTCTGAAATTCTCATACCTAGGTGTATATAATAGTACTTTGCAAAGTTTTCTGATATATGTTATTGTATTTTCAGTTAAAGGGTGCTCTTATGTATGTATTTCATAGATAAGTAACTGATACATGTATTTGCTGAAATGTATCTGTGCCTCTGCCTTAATAATCTAAATGTTAGTTGTGTCTTACACTGTTACATGCATAATAACTTCAACAAGCAGTTTGTGATCTATGTACATTTCTGTTAAAGAGTGCATCAGTATTATAAAATATGCATTATATTAGTATAACCGAGGATGAGATGGGAGTATTGAGCGTCTGGATATTATCAGTCTTGACATTGTATATAAATACTGCTTACATTCCAGTAACTGGCTTTAATCCATTTAGGTGTATTTTGGAATGTAAGATTCTACTAGTAATAATTGGCATGACAGATAACTATGTAATGTGCCTTGGCATACAGTATCGGAAGACTTTTATGTTGTCATTTAGTGTGTCTTTCACAGAAGTGGCAACAGCTGACTAATCCTTCATTCTGTGTGTTGAGGTTGCAAGTACATTTTATTAGTTGTGATCTGCATGATACAGTATGGTCAAGCAATGAAAGGACCGAATCTTCATCCTTCAGTTGTACTTACATCTACTTTATTATACTTTACTTTGTATTTGATACAGACATTTTGCTGTTCATGTGTGGCTAGGCATGTAGACTGATAATTTGATCTGTATATTACATCTCATGCAACATGGTACATACTGTTAATGTATTTGTAAGTACAGCCTACAACAAGCATTGTTTTCTATTAAAAAATTGTACACATGCAGGTCCACAGCCTCCATATTAGGTTATCAAACTGACTAATTGGTACACAGAGAAACTGGCGGTCAAAGTGGTGTAACTAAAGTTGGGAATTTAATAATGACCTTGTAAATATATGGTTTTCATTACTTTTTAAACTTAATTTACTCATAGAAAACTTACTGTAACATAATATAAACACACACAGAACAAGTTGTACGAAGTTGTATTTACTTTCTGTTAAGTAACCTGTATATACAGTCAATTACTTGGTTAAATTGTTATCAGCACACAGTCATACAGCTACCACAATGGCAGTATGTTTTCCTACAAAATGTATCTCCATCAGTTGAAACACACTACTTATAAGATTTCTTTACTTTGCTATTTCTATGTGATGCTTTTCCACAGAATGACATTCTGCATGTGTAACGCAGTGTAGGAGGGGTGTTCAGATTGAAATGCACATATTTTTTCTTTGCCAATGTCACTTTGAAAATATTTGAAATTTTTTGCTGGACGGGAAACCATAGGGGGCTGAAGTAAGGAAAATTTAATGGAATTCCGATAAGTGGCAGCACTAGATGCAGTCTTCCAATTGGAGTCTGTAAGGGAGGTGCATTCCAAACAGAAACTTGTTGAGTTTTCAGTGGAAATCCAGATCATCGCAGATATTCACAGGTGCTGGCAGAATGTCTACGGACACCTGGTAGTGGAGAAAGAAAGAATGCCAGCCACACATAGCTGTGACTCCTGCAATGTTGGAACATATTGACCCTATGATTGTGATTTGTCAATCACATCAGATGACACACCCTGCTGCTCAGCTGGACATCTGTCGGTACTGGAGACACACACGTCCACCAGTTGGTGTGCCCTGCTGGGTTCCTTGCCACCTAAATGAAGACTGTAAAGAGCAATGAGGAACCATCTACAAAGAATTGTCTGCACATTACAAGGGTGATAATGATGATTTTGGTTGAACATTGTCATAGACAATGAAACAAGGGTTCGTCACTTAGAACCACAAACAAAACTGAAATCCATGGAATGGTGCCATACCACCACCTCAGAAAAAAAAGATCAAAGCTGCATACTCAGCTGGTAAAGTCACAGTGGTGGTCATCTGGGACTGTGAAGGTGTTACTCTGTATGATTACATCCCTCATGGTGTAATGGTCAATTCTCAAGCGTATTGCGGTAACATCACAAAATTAAAGAAACGACATCAGTGTGTTCGTCACCACAGAAATGGAAATGTACTTCTCACTCTCCATGACATCGCAAGGCCTCACACAAGTCTGCACCCCCCCAGGAGGAGCATACAAAACTTCATTGGGACAAATGGATGGAAACCAGGTGGTGCGAGATCTAGGCTGTTGGGTGAATGGGGAAGAACTGTCCATTGAAGGATGCACTTGGATGACGAGGTGGTTATTGATGCAACAAGACATTGGTTCCAACATCAGCCAGTACAGTGGAACTGTGCTGGCATACAGGCCATCCCAGTGAGATGGTGTATGGCTGCCACAATGAATGGAAATTATGTTGAAAAGTAGGGTTTTGAAGCGAAAAGCATAGGGAATAATATGGTTAACTGGAATCCTGAACTAAATCAGCCTGCTTTCTGAAAAATTGTTATGTTATTTACTGAATGCCCATCCTATATTTAAGTCAGTATTATAGACAATTGAATGTTCCAGTTTTGTAATGTGGAATACGTTATTTTGTGTATACATGTAACAGCAGTTTATGCACTGATATATGCTGTTACATGTGCAAGTGACTGGTACCTTGCAGATATTCAATTTTGTAATGTTGCATTTTGGTGAATGTATCCATTGAATGTACTTCCAGAATGTGGTGTTGTGTCAACATGTTACCTCAGCATAAACATGTAAGTCACACAGTGTTAAATTTGACATGATCTTTGTTCTCTTTATGTGAATAGTATTTGACCATATTTCAAAACAGTCATATTTATCTCACTAACATCTTACTAGAAACATCTGACAATGCTTCCACTTACTTGTGTCAGACATATTCTGTTTTCTTATCTGTTGGTCTCTCTTGACCAGTTCTTGATTTTTTCGACCCCGATGGTATTAGGTTGCGAGGCCGGAGGGTGTTTTTCATTTTCTTTATCTAATTTTCTCTCTCATGGGGGTGGAGGACCACCTCAGGCATTGTCAAGCCAACCTTCCTAGATGTGCAAGTCTTTAAGACAGAGCTGGGGTTCATGTGATGAGGTCAGTAACCTATCCATGTAAAAATCATCATTCTTGCAAGCTTAAAGAGAAGCATCAGATATAAATGCTGATGAAGCAAAGCTGTGGCTGAACAGAACAAGAGAAAGAAATCCTGAACTGCCAGAAGAAGAAATGGTAGTGACACTATTTTGTATCTTCACAATGTGTCTGAAACTTTTAGCAATAATTTGTATCTGAACAGAGTGAGGACGGTGATGTAGCTGAGCATTATTAAATTTATATCCATCACAACCAGCTGGTGGAAAGGCACTGAGTAGTGGCTGTGATACTGAAGGTTTCATCCTGGCTGCATGCGTCACTAAAGCTGCTAGCATACGGGTGTGTAGACTGCTGTTACATACCTGGTCACAGGAAGTTCGCGTTTGGAACACAATGTGACACACAGTTGGAGACATTTCTCTGCATCAAAAGTTAATATGGGGAAAGCTCCTTCATCCATCTAGCCAAGGGAAGCATTTTCAATGGAAAAATATTCAACACATTAAGTTGGAACTCACTGGTCTTAGGTGTCGTCACCAAACGAGTGGTGGGGAATATTGGAAAGCTTTAATTGCATGTTGCTGCCATTCCTCGGAGACAATTCTGGCGAGAAGCACAGCACTGAAGTGTTCTTCGTGGCAAGTGAACAAATGCTTGTGACACAGAGGAGACTGCTGTTCATAAATTTCAGTGGAGTTGTGCACAAGGCTGGACATTCCTTACGGACAAAAACTAATTTTGGTGGTGTCACATGTTTGGAGAAGACTGAAGAGTAAATGAGGACAGGACACTGTGGTAGTGCATTGCTGAAAGTGTGTGAGGTACTGCTGTACCTTCTCCCACATTAGTATCTACTGAGTAAACAGCCTCCAAGATGCTACTGTGTACAGAGTTGGGTCTTTCATCCCAGACTTCACGGATGTCTGCCCTGATCCTCATCATTTGTATTTCAGTGTCTGCTACTGGGAGAAGGATGATAGTCATTGTGGAAGAATGTTTAGCAAATCTGCTAACTGGAAGATGACGTGAGATCCAGCCAGCTTTTCCAGATGCCTGAAGTACCTTTGCCTGCAACCTATCACTTTGGGAAGAGACATCAGCTTGTGTAGGACAACATCCTTCCATGGAAACTGTGTTAAAACTGTCTTACATCAGAAGCCTTATTTGCTGAGCAGCACACTTCTTCCAGCCATGTATGTGCCTCAGTATCCATGCACATCAGTACCCATGCACATCAGTATCTATCAAAGGTAGTTCATGAGTGCTACTGACAAGAAGCAATGGATTCTGCATCACACTTAGACACTGTAGTTATTAGCAGAACATTGTGGTACTGTGACTAGTATTGGGCTGAATGCAATGTTAAATAGCAGTAGATACCACTCTTTTCTGGTGTGGAAGCAGCCACTCAGTAGGAATACAATGCAAGGTGCCAGCCTGAGCAAAGCACCTCAAACATGGAATTCCCTTTCTGATATTTTAAGATGCAGCCAGTGAGACCTGGTTGAGTTGGTTCTGTATGCATGTCACATGTAATAACTCTAGATTTAGTTTCACATTAGATGGTTTTTAAAGTTGTCCCTTCTCTGCAACTTAATTTTTTTCTCCTCATGAACTGTTGTATATTTAACCAATGAATGTTATTTATGTAAGTATTTGTGAGCTGAGCATCATTTCCTGCTTCTGTTTTGCTGCAGAGAAGCTGTGGATTTCCAACTAATGCAGATGATGCAAGCAATATAGTTACCATCTCAAGTAACGTAACTTGTTTGTATGTAACATGCCAATTGAAGTAAATGGTGTGGACAAGTGATAAAATTATTTGTTGTATTGTAGCTACCAGTTGACTATGAATATTTCACCAATAATAGATAGGCAGTGTAGGCCTACCATGATTTTAGAATCAAATGTATTAAAAGAAAAAGGTAGCCACTATTTTGGTCATTCATTTATTTATCACAAATACCATACTAGTCATGTTCTTGGCTTATTTTCAGTGGTGCTGTGTACAATTACTGTAAATTATGCAGTCTGTTGAAAAATTACCACATTGTGCTGTTTAGTTTTTATATTAATGTGCAGTTAGCTTGGTGTGGTAATTTTGCAATAAAATATACCCACGCAATCTCAGATGCACATTTGTAAGGTGGCTTTAATGTAGATGAATTATGATATTTATTATGGTGTTTTTCATTGTCAGACATTGCCTTAGGCTATGATAAAGAGCTAGTTGAATAATGTCACTTCTTTATACAGTAATTGGTAACAGATTATTGTATGACTTCAAATAGGCTGTGATAATGCTTGTTTATTATGTGGAAATCTAGATAAATACACATTGTAAAGCCTAGTTTTCCACTCGATCTTTTTAAACCAATAAAATTATGTTTTGGAATTTGAACCTTATCTTCTGTACTGCTCTTGCTAGTTGTAGCACTGCAGTTAAATGATTGACTACAAGATTAATGATTAGCTACACACAAATTTAAGGAGAGAGAGTTGTAACAGTATATTCATACATCATTCCAGAATGATATTGAAGTATACTGATAATTTCTGTGAATTTTTTTTAAAAATCCCATTTCAATGTCCTTGACAACAGAAGGAAAATATGAAGTGGACAGGTTGTTCTGGCTGTGCTCAGGGTGTTTTGCAATTCATATTACAGGCTTGTAGGAGGAACTTTGTACATTTCCAGACATGGATTCATTAATCTTAGTGGATAAAGTTTGCTCTAGAACCTCTCTGTAATGGGAATTGTGAGACACCTTGACTTCTTGAGTGACATGATGAATGGCATGTGTTGAGTGTAGACCATTGAGCCTCAGTAAATCAGTGTCCTTTGTATCTAGTTTGCACATTATTCTACTTGCTACAAAGTGACAAGTGTTGTCAATATCATTACATGGAAATAAACTGTATATTAATTTTCTGTGAGAGTTTGTTTCTTGTTATATTGCCAGTTTGTCAACTGGATAGTTTAGAAGCTTGTTGTGTGCTGTCAAGCTTATTTTGACGCCAATGCAGTGAACTATGTTTGGCTTTGTAAATGCTTGAAACTTTGTTTCACAAGTGGGTTGTTACCTGGCAGTGAAAAAAGTGCTTGCACTTAAGCTTTTCCTCAGTATTATTCACTGGATATAAATATGCCATAGAAACACATCGTTATTCTGTGATGCCCATAATATTATCTGTTTATATTTTTTGTCGAAATATTACCACAGTCTGGAATTGTCAGTTATTGGCAGTTGTGTTTCCCTTACAAATTAAATTTTACAGTGATGAAGAATGTCAGTGAAACACATTAGCTAATGATACATTAGTTTGCTCATAAATATTTTCAGAGTGTTTATGCTGTTAGTAGGAAAGCATATACATATATTACCTGTGTACTGTTACAACAAACTTATTTGTTGTTCACAATTACCGTAATTGGAGTACATATATGATTAGCATGATTATGTTGGTCCTGTGAATGCAAACATGTTACTGCTCTGATACCTCCATGTGCCTGTTCATCTATGAAAATTCAGTATCTTATCGTCCAGCTTTTAAAAATAGTGTCTATAAACAATTGGGAATTTACTGGTACAACTCCTGTGTATAAAATGATGTCAAACTTCTGACTGCTTTGGAAATGAGTTAATGTGTAAAAATATTTCACTTGAAGCATAGTTTCAAATGTTTGCTAAACTTTTTCTTGCTTACATGCTTGAAGTTTAAGAAGTCTGTAAGTGTGCTTATTCTGAAATATGTGATGAATAGTATGTGATCAGTTACAGTGCCTCAACAAGCACTGTTTCCAACTGTGCTTGCCAATATCTACTCATTAAGATTGTCTTACTGTGTTGAAGTTGGTCAGTAATTACCAGAAATATTGTCAATCAAATTTTTGTAATTCCTGAAAGGCATTAATTAGGCAACCTACAACTGGTACCTGATTCGTGGTTAGTCCCTGGATTTTCAACTGAATCTCCAGTATTCCTGTGTATGAGTTACCTTGATTGTCTGTTACTGGAACAATGTTAGTGTAATAAGTGACTATGTCATTCATTGTTATTTAAATGACTTTTGTGCCTACAAAGTTAGTTTTGTAATACTGTCTGCTTGTATAATGACTTTTTTAACATAATAAGCGTTGTGTTATTAATATCAGTGCATCTTAATTTGCCCCTTTTGCCTGTTTTTATTACAGTAGATATTGGCTACAGATTTTGCTCCTTCAGATGCATGTATTCATGCTTGTCCTCTCCATACACATTTCTTACTTGGGTACCTTGTCAGAATTGTGGGTACATGAATGTTGATTAATGTAGACCTTGTTTGTGGACATGGTTATTGGGTGATCAAAAATCAACTACTCATCCCATTATTTTATGGCTAATGATAAAAGCAGTTCACAGGTGTGGAAAGTTCTTAATTCTCCAACACTGTATCTTAACTTCAAAGTGCATTTCATTCTTCTTCAGATACTGCTCACTGCAATACAGGAGACTAACTATTCAAAGTGTCTGTTAGCTGTTTGTTTGAATATCAACTCACTTCTCAAGACGGCCAATGGCTAAATGGTCTGTTGCTTATGACTGATTCTGTTGGTTCCTACAGGATGCCAAGACTCTTAATTGGAGTGTGTCAGTGTGGACTCCCACAATCCAAAAGCCCACAAATACCACCAAAGGCTGTGGTGGATTCCATAAGATGTGGGGTACTTATTTCTGTAAATTATGCCTCCATGCTTTAGTTGTGATTATTTTGAGGATCAGATCAGATCATTACTGAGCTCATGAGCTGCAGTAGGTTTCATTGAGGGGTTTTCTCCCATTGACTAGTTGTCTCGCAAGGTATTGGAAGTTTGCACACTTCCATTCTTTCATTATTCTTCTTTATTATTGCAACTGCCTTTTTTTCAGTTGTAAAGGTATTGGAAATGCTGGAGTGTTTCTTCAGAATGTTACTAAATATTTGAGATGTGGCTATTTATAGTGAGTACTACGCTCATATTCATTTTCCATGTTGCTCCATGGCTCGTAGGATGTAAAACTTGTTTCGTGGATTAAATGTACTGAGTGTACCAGTAGGAAGCTGTTTTGTATTCTCTCACAGCCAAACACCTTGGAATTTTGTAGTAGGACTACTCTCCACTTTTCCCAAAGGATAATAAATTCAGTTGCAGCGATGTACACAGCAATGGAACACTCATCCTATGCCGCTGTCTTACTGGTCTGCCTGACTGCTGGTTCATATTGTGGAGCAGTTAACAGCCCGTTGCAGCTCCTCACTGTTTTCACCTTCTAGTACAATTATCGAATAATCAGCAAATAACATGCATTTAAGTGCTTCTTCAATTGTGTCCAGTGTGTTCAGGTGCTTTGCAATTTCATCATTTTACCTAGTGCAGCGTTTGCTGATGACACTGTAGTACACAGAGAAGTATTGTCATTGAGGGACTCCATGAGGATACAAATTAACTTTCTACAGGTTGAATTTCTATTTGATGTGATGAATGGCAGCTCGACTACATGCAGACAAAATGTAAGTTAATGTGGATGAGTAGGAGAAACAAACCAATAATGTTCGAATACAATATCATTACTGTGATGTTAGGGACAACTACATCCACATGATTAATCTGCAATTCAGAATAAAGTGCGTGGCAGAGAGTTCATTGACCCACCTTCAAGCTGTTTTTCTCATTCCTCATTAACAGTGTGGAGCTCTGATTTATTTTATGATGATCATTCCACCCTATGTAGTTGGGTGACGACAAAATATTTTTCACATTATAGGAGAAAGCTGGTGATTGAAATGTTATTAGAAGATCTCACTACAGCGAGAAAGACCATTGTTACAATAATTGCCACCCCAATTCGTGAATCGTATCCTTCACAGTCTCCCCTATTTCAGCATAATATGAAACAAGCTGGTCTTGTCTGAACTTGTTGTTGACCTCTGTCAATCATATATGATGCAGATCCCTCACCACACAGTAATAGTCCAGAAGAGGGCGGCCAAGCTCGATGTTAGCAGTCTCTTTACTAGACCTGTTGCGCTCTAGTGTTCTGGAAATAAATCGCAGTTGTTGGTTTGCATTCCTCACGGCATTTTCTGTATGATAGCTCCAATTTAATTCGTCCATAATTGTAATTTCTAAGCATTAAGTTGAAATGACAGTTTTCAGAAGTATTGTGAAACCTAAATGTAGAGTACTCATGTGGACGATCTCACTTCTACGTACTGAGAGACAATCGCCACTCTTCGCACCATACAGGTATTTTGTCTAAATCGTGTTGCAATTAGTTTCGATCGTCCGACAACTATAAAAGGCGGTAGATGATGGCATCATCTGCTAACAAACTGAGAGCTGCTCAGATTGAGTCCAAAATCGTTTGTCTGGATCAAAAACAGCAGAGCTCCTGGAATATGTCCTTGGGGAATGCCATTTATTATTTCTGTTTTACTCGATGACTTTCCGTCAATAACTACCATCTGTGACCTCCCTGACAGGAAATCTTATCAGTATTCGTTTGAGGAACAAATTTAAAATATGGAATCAGTTTACGATCCCCTTGTAACAGTGGTCAGTGGTAGATTCAAAAAAATTTTGCGTCCCTAGGCACGCCATATTATAAGCGCTCCACCACCCACCCCCCACCACCCCCCTCCCCACCCCAAAAAAAGAACACGTTTTAAATAATAACTATTACCGGTACCCGATCACTCCACAATTGCTGTTTTGGGTGGGCGCGCTGTGAGCTATTTCCGTACTCTGCTATTTGTTTTTCTGAAGGACGCGTCAGCAGTCTGGTCGCGCTATATCAAAATGCAATATGGTTCCTGAATTATACTTGGTGTACGGCAGCGGATAAAACAAACTTAAAACTGGATTGTGTTAACACATTCTTCTGTCGAAAGACAACAGAAATGAACACAAGAAAAGTAACTTTTCTTTTATGGCATAAAATTTAAGCAGAACGTGTAGGAGACAACGGATTGTTGTTATACATTCACTTCTAATATGTTCTTTCACACGAAACCGTTGAAAATGAAGATAAAGTAGTATTACGATCTAAAAATTGAAGCGAACTTGTCATACAGTAGAAATTAATACGTACTTTTACAGAGATTCGTTCCAAAGTAAAATTAAATTGTCGTTTCACGATCTAGTAAATTGAATGTGTAGGCCTACCATAGCAGACAAAAACCACATTCGGTGTAACTACATGAAATTATGGGAAAGCTTAAGAAATCAAAATGAAATAGAGATTTCGGTGCACGAACTAATAATTAAATACAGACGATCAAACGCAGATCTGGATTTGCTATTACATAATTTTACAGAGTAGTGTGGAAATATCAAATTTGTTTTATAATCTAAAGTTAAAGTGTAAAGCATTAAGATCTGTGTAGCTAAATGTTGCACAATAAGTGTACACAATACATTTAATCCATGTAAAGGCTGAACAGTTTTATATCTTTCTAACAGTATTAGCGTAGCTTTTACGTATTTATTGACAGAACTTAACTACGTCATTTATTAACACTTTTTCATCTGAGTGTACTCTCCGATAATGTATATTAACGTATAGCCTATTTCCGCGATAACTATACATTCCAGCAGACGCCAAGAGTACCGTACGCATCAGTTGTAATATACCAGTATGACTTGACTGTACAGCGCCGAGCGGCCTGGGTCATTCGGGTATTGTGTAGTATTGTCGGGCGCCTTCGGTCACGTCTGCACGTAAACGAGGCTTAGTTCTGTGTTCTGCCATCGGCAATTGTAAAATAAACAGCTAATACGTAGTTTGTAAATCCAATGAATGTGCTCCAACTTATTATAAACATTACATTACAATCTTAAAGTCTTAAAACTAATACGAATAAATAAATAAACAAACACACCAATCAGCAAATTTTGTGGCTGGCTTTGACGGCAGAAAACTCGTGAGCATATCTTCATAGTTCAGACAGTTACGAGTTAGGAGGTCGGCTTCGATGTGAAGAATGGACAAGGCGTTCAATCTCTCCTCAGACAACGTAGAACATTGGTACGATTTCAGTCTTTTAAGAGCCAAAAACGAGCGTTCTGCTGAACAATTTGTAAGTGCCATACCTAGAAATATTCTAATAGCACTGTCGACGTTTGGAAACACGGACTGTAACCTCCCTTTTCGTAAAAATTTACTCATTTCGACTGGTATATCACTAAACTCAGAAGATTTCAAAAGTTCCGCTAAATGTACACACTCACTAGCAAAGAAATGCTGTATATCTGTGACATTTGACGCTTGGAGTTTAGCTCCACGTTCAGTAATATCATCAGATGAACTGTTCTTAAGATTACTGTAAACTGCGAAGGAGTAAAACAGTGGTCTGTACCTTTCCTTCCTCCTCACTAATTTGGCACACAAGTTGCCGAATACAGGGAGAAATATTTCAACTCTAAATTTTTCTCTTCCAGTCAGAAAAATTTCTTCAGAGTCCGTTTCTTCGTCATCCTGAAGTTTGCGTTTTCACGATCTTTTATAGGTGCATTCAGAGTCTGTATCAGTCACAATCTCCATGGATTTATTTTGATAATAGTCGAACACACCACGAATAGATGCAGTAAATCCTACAAGTGGTTAATATAATTCATGCACTATTTTAGTATCAATATTTACACTTCGCAATTTCAGATTGACACTATTAAATCTCTGGAGTATATCGTTCCGAACTGTCAACACGAATACTGTTTCTAGTCCACTAAGTTGATTCAATAAAGCTGAAGCCTCATTTTACACACGCTTCCTCTCTTGCTGGCCAACGTGTTTTTGATAAACTTTTTACCGTTTGCTTCTTGGTTTCATGAAAGAAAGAAGTTTACCTCAGTGCTGTGTAGAAGCAGAGAAGAAATTATAAAGGTTTTGCTCTACATTGAAAAATGAACTTGTTTCCCGACAACAGCTTGCAACACTAGTGCCGACTAAATTCAAAGATTGTGCTGCACAAGATACATAATGCACTTTCGGATTTCGTTCTTTAATGCGTGTCTGCAAACCAGTCTCGGTTCCTGAGGTATTGCTTGCGTTCTCGTATGACTGGCCTCTACAGTCAGTAATATCAATGAAATTTGAAGACAGGACTTTTAGTACGGGCTCAGCCAAGTTTTCGGACTTGTCCTGAGTTTGGTAAAAACGGAAGAAAACATTCAACAGTTTCACTATTATCGATCACATACCTTAATATGAAAGATAACATCAATATGTGAAATGGCCGTAGTAGAATCTGCTATAATAGAGAAATATTTGTCTTGTTTTATTTCACTTATGATTATTTTTTTATTCGTCCAGAAAGAAGCTCTATATTGCATTACAGATTGTTGAAGAAAGATAACTTGTATGTCCCTGCCCTGGATTTTCATGCCGTTCAATGTGCTCTGTGAGAATAGGATCGAACTCGGCCATAAGATCAAGAGACATCATAAACTGACCATTATGTAATGAATGGAATCTTTCAAAGTGTCCACCTAGGGCTTATGTAATAAATGGAATCTTTCAACGTGTCCACGTACGGTAAGTCCATGACTTGTAAGCTTCTTCACTACTGCAAACACCCTTTTCAACACAGTGCGCCAGTACATTTTTCCTGTCTCAACATATGATTTGAAATGGTTATATATCGTTCCAAATGACTTTTTCTTGTTAAGAGTGACAACTCAGAACTTCTGTGTTGAAGTGAATTCTCATGACGAGATAAAATATTAGATATATTTTTCCTATCTGCTATCCATTAGCAGCAATAGCGGCCTTACATCCGAACAATTTACGTGGTGCACAAAAACAGCACCGGTGCTACAGGAGCGTACTAGAAAATCACGAGAGGTTGATTCACCATTTAAAATTTGATGGTAAAATACATTTTTGTTCAAATATCTGGTTTTCTCGCTAATTGATCTTGTTGAGTTAGAAAAGTCACTGTTACAACTTTGATGAATGCCACGTTGTAAGAGGATGTCGATTGTTGATTCATTGACATACCATTCTGCAGGATCACCACTAACGTGGTTACCGGTATTTATTTTTGTAATTTCTGACTCGACCCTTAGTTTTTCGTGAAACTTGAAATCGGGAACAATTTGCTTTTCTTCATTTTTAACTTTCGTTTCGTCTGTATTTACATGTTTCACAACAGTTGCATTAGCCGAAAGATCATCCGTATGCTACTACTTGAATTCAAAGTCGAACCAGCAACATTTTTTGCTAAAAATTTATCTACTCAGCCAAGCGTTTTTAGAACACTGGCTTCTCGTTCTTGCCTTTCCTCCCATAATTTTCGAAATGCCGCCCGACTTAATTTTGCACGTTGCTTTTTTGCTTTTTTCACTGTTAATCATGTCGAGGCACTTACAAAATGGTCAACCAACAGTCAAAATAAAAGAAAAAGTTGTAAAAGGAAATAAAGACTAGACCGCACATGAGCACAAAGCTTCATACTTTAAACACAGCACATGAGCACAAAGATTTTTCCTTTAAACACGGAGCGACGAACCGACCAACTCGGATTACTTTACGTAACTGTGCTATATGAAAGAACGACAATGCAGAATAATTTAATTTCATTGTCGTCTGTCTCTCCGTTCTCACTGAACAGTAGAAGCACACTTGCCCTTCTTCCGTTTCCCGCGTCGCCGGAATTTTAGCTGAGACGCAAATATGTTCTGAATTCTTAACACTGTCTTCTAATTTAAAGAGTAAATAATTTTTGCAATTTCTTGCAGTGAGGTGTGCTGGATGGATTCTTATCCCACTTACTCTTATAACATTGTAGCGGTTTTTGTGGGCAGAGAAGACGGACTACAAAGTTTAAGTAGTCTTGCTAGCAGTTGATGCGGTGTGTTGTCTTTTGTGTGAAAACTGCTGTTATGTGTACACGTGAATACACCTTTTGTTCCATTATAAAATGAAAATAACCATTCCTCGAAGAAGAAGAAGAAAAAAAAGCTTAGTTAAGAAGTTTTATGCACAATTTACAATGACATGTGGAAATACGGAAGCGTCCGATCCCGCCCGTCTGCTTTGACCCATGACGTCACAAATATGGCGGAAACGAAAACAAACACACACACTTTCCACAAGAAGCCTAATGACACCAACGGGACAAGCGCCGGAAATGGGGTGTTTTGGGTGGGGGGCAAACTAAATATAAACAAATTTAGACGCCTTGCGTAGCTACAACGTGTAAGTGAAGACAGCCATGCATGAATACCCACCCACCTACCCAGGGGTCGTAACCCCTGCAACCCATAGAAGATAAAGATGCTTCAGTAGCTGATTAGTGTTTTTTGTCTTTAAAAAAAAAAAATCTCACGGGATAGAACGAACAGATCAGAAAGATAAATATAATAAACTAAAACAGAAATTGGAGGAAACAGATAATTAAAATAAGTAATAAGTGTTTTTAAATTTTAAAAAAAAATCTCACGATATAGAACGAACAGATCAGAAAAGTAAAATAAGATAAAACAGAACTGGAGACAGCCACACTCAAACCAAACTCCGCGCCGTCATGACGTCACACACGACAACACCCTTACGTCACGGGTCAAAGCCGACGCGTGGGATCGGACGCTTCTGTCGACCCTGACATGTACTGTTCGATTGCACTAAGTGGGAACTTTGATATCTTGCAGGCTGCAGCGCAATAAATGAGACAAACGAAAGTTGGTTTCTTTATCTTTTTTCGCAAAAAATAAGTAAATAAAGAAATAAAATTTTTAAAGTGTTGTGAAGTGTATTTCACACATTATTAGATATTCTTTTCGTATAAACATTCCCAGTACCAACATGTTTTGTTAAATGGATGTCAATAAATCAAAGCTCAGATACTGAAGACCACAGAGCTTTCACATTAATTACAGTAATCGAGGGTTGACTTGATACTTCCCTGTAATTTCTACAAGATATGTACAGTCAGGTTTTACATACTGAGGCCTGCACATGTTACAGTATTTAAGAAACTGCTGATCAGTTTATCACAGCTTTTCAGGGGTCCCAGTTTTTCATGGGGAAAATATGGTAACGTTAAGTAGAAGCCGACACCATTCTCAGAATAATAACGTTTCAAAGATTGTATTGTAGATTGCCGTCCTGACAGCTTACTTCAGTATTATTTTGAACAATCATGAAGATGATACCAGACAGAAACGCAATGTTAAATTTCCACACCGGCCTGTGTGATCGAGCAGTTCTAGGCGCTACAGTCTGGAACCGTGCGACCGCTACGATCGCAGGTTCGAATCCTGCTTCGGGCACCCGTGCCCGAAGCAGGATTCGAACCTGCGATCGTAGCGGTCGCACGGTTCCAGACTGTAGCGCCTAGAACTGCTCGGTCACACAGGCCGGTGTGGAAATTTAACATTGCGTTTCTGTCTGGTATCATCTTCATGATGTCCTTAGGCTAGTTAGGTTTAAGTAGTTCTAAGTTCTAGAGGACTGATGACCTCAGAAGTTAAGTCCCATAGTGCTCAGAGCCATTTAAACCATTTTTTAAATTTCCATTCAGTCACCAAGTAAACTATGTATATTTCCAAGCTTGTATTGTCGAATTTCGTTCTTAAGGCTTATTTAAACTAGCAAGTTGTGAACAATATTAAGAATTTTTGTCGTTTGTAAGCGCAGTTATTTTAAAACGTAAAAGGTTAAAGTGAGTATAGAACAAAAATGCCATCCCCCTTAAGGTGCCACCACTTGGCCCATGCCTAGTGGGCCTAAATGTAAATCCACCACTGCCCTGTAGATAGCACTCGTTACTTCGTGAAACTAAAGCGCTAGTTGTGTTGTTTCACAAGAAAGGTATTTTCTGAATCCGTGCTGACTGGGTGTTAGCAGATGTTATCCTTGAGGTAATTCATGGTATACGAACACAGTTCATGTTCCAAAATCCTGCTGCTAATCTGTGTTAGTGATATGGGTCTGTAACTGAGCGGATTGGTAAGACTTGTACAACTTCCCAGCCTTTAGGCTGCATGGTCTAGGGGGCCTTGCCACGGTTCTTCCTATGGCTCTCTCACTCCCCCCCCGTCCCCCCCCCCATTCCCTCCCCCTCCCCCACCATGCCCCCGTCGGAGGTTTGAGTCCTCTCTTGGGTATGGGTGTGTGTGTTGTCCTTAGCGTAAGTTAATGTTGCATTGAGTAGTGTGAGGGCCTAGGGACTAATGACCTCGTCAGTTTGGTCCCATAAGAACTGACCACCACCCAGTCTTTAGGTGTGGATCTTTCAAATTGCAAACAGTTGTAAATGATTACTAAATATGAAGTTATTATATGAGTGTGTACAAGTCAGGTTCATTTCGGAGTACAATCTGTACCAGAGTCCTTGCTTTTATTAAGTGATTTAAGCTGCTGCTCAACATGCAGGATATCTACTTCTAAGTTAGTCATGCTAGCAGTACTTCACTGTTTGATTTCTCGAATATCTACTTAGGTTTCTTTGCTTAAAGAATTTCAGAAGACCATGTTACATAACTCAGCTTTAGTGTCACTTCATCAGTAACATCAACATTGTTATCATGCAGTGAAGGTACTGGATTCTGCCAGATTTCGGGACAATTTAGTTTTAGAAAATATTAGAAGCATCTCACAATAAACTTTGTGCTAAATTACCAGCTTTTGTAAAACTACTTCTTTTTCTGCGATCTTGGGATTTTACATTCTTTTAAAATTGTCACGCTCTTCTTCGTTGCTTCTGTAAAACAGTGTTCTGAACCATTTTGTCTACCGTGCAGGATCAGTAACTATCGGTATCCCTTATTACTTTATTTTGTTTATATCTTTTAATTACCAGCAGCCTTGGTGAAATGATAACACTGTTTCCCATCAGATGACCAAAGTTAAGTGCTGTCGGGTTCGGCTAGCACTCGGCTGGGTCACTGCCCGAGTGTGCTGAGCACTGTGGGCAAGTGGGGTGCACTGAGACCAACTGAGGAGCTACTTGACTGAGAAGTAGTGGCAGCCGGGAGAGCAGCATGCTGACCACGTGCTACTCCATATCCATACCCAGTGGCACCTGTCGGCTGAGGATGACGTGGCAGCCGGTCAGTACTGTTGAGCCTTCGAGGCCTGGTCAGATGGAGTTTAGTTTTCTGTATGTCTCTCGGTTGCCATCGATTCTATTTATTTGAATCCCAACAACGTTCGGTCTAGGTTTGCATGATCAGGTGGAACGTGTTGAGGCTCTCTCTTAGTAAGACGCTTTTCATGGGTTTAACTCTTGTGATATTTAGACTCGTTCCAGTGCTGTATGGACAGTACCCCTCGTATCCGTCAAGATGTTCCTCAGGATTACTTCTTGCTGAGAGGTCAGCTGTGCTTTTGCAGCAATTTACAGTTAAAGTGGATACTTGAACTAATAATTTTTGTTCAAAATACTTCTCTGAGAAAGCAACTTGTATGATTTCGGATTGTGTCTTATGGCTACAACTGACTTGAAATATGTATTTTCGCCAACATATGGAGGATGGATTTGAGCCATCACCAACTGTAACTGTAAGAGTGGGGTATCTATTTGAAAGACTCAGCTCGTCTTTGCGCTGTTTGGCAGCTGATTCATGTCATCGATAACATGAACCAATTATAAATATGTTCCAGTTGTCAATTATAACCTACCCACACTAACTAACAGATGTTACCTAGTTAAAGTTCATTACAAGGTAAATTACTACCTACAGCAATAAAGGTCCCATCACCAGCTGCGTTTAATCTATACTTTATGAACCCCAGGTCAGTTCTCTGTAAAAATTTCCGCTGAATTTATTTACGGCTTTAGCCAGCTTTCCATAGATATAACGATTCAAGCTTCAGTGCTTCCTATTAGCGATCAGAGTGCTGGTTCTTTCCCAACACAGCTACAACAATTTATAGTCACAATACCAATTGATGCTAGACTTATCTTCATTCTGTTTTTGCCTTACACCCTTTAAGACTGACGTCCTTTCTGTAGCTTCTTGAGACGCTCTAACCTAAGAAGTTGACCAGTCCTCTCCACACAGCCCCTGCTAGCCGTGTAGTCACCTCCAGTGTGTAGAGAACCCCCAACATATTGAGCATAACCCAGGAAACCCACCGCCTGGAGGTGCAAGTCTAGTAATCTGCAGACTAAATGGATGCAGGACTGTCTTAGCCCCTGATACAGAGCCTAATTGAGGGTACGAATCAAAGTACCACGGTCAGTTCTGTCACGGTGCAACAAATGTTTAGCTACAGCTTCAAATAGCAAGACTGGTAGTCTTTACCACTTCAGGTAGCCATCCAAACTCAGAGAGACACTGTTCAGATCCAAGGTGACACACAGTCTTGGTATCGAGAACCTGTAGCTGGATGCAGTGTGTGCTCTTCACGGCACCCAGAAGCATCTGTTCCACTTCTGGAATGACTACTGGTGTGCATACATTGTGCCCAAAGGATTTCTTCCGCTCCTAGGCCGCCTTATCCCTAAGGGGCTCCATTACACCCTTAATGTAGGAACTCCCAACTGCCAGTAATCTCACCTGTAGTGAATTCCCAGACCTTCGCAGATCGAGAGGCTTCCTCTGGAACAGTGGAAGTGACAGCATCTGGCTCATGATCTTTGTCAGCCACAAATAGCGCCCAAAACCTGTTCATTGAACAAACTGTGGCAGCTCTTTGATTGTTCCCTCAAAGTCTTCCTCTGCCTGTTGCACCTCAGAACCTCTGTCCATTAGACAATGGGTGGAGTTCCGAGGATATCCGTGTCCGCCCCCCCAGCAGTGATACCCATTGCAACATCATCAAGCTGTGTGACTAAAGGCAATACACCCTACAGCTGCGAGAAAAGGGTCACCTACTCGGCTCGCATTTGAACATAGCAATCACAGTTCTTATCCATATTAAAGAAGGTGGAAACATACTCCAGACAGATAAGACAGTGCATGATGAATACATTCACACATACAGAATATAGAAGATTAAACTAAAGAGCAAAGAGGAAATTTAGAATAAATAGCTTCTAATGAGATCATACATCAGTTCTGAGAATGAAATGTTGTACTATGGTGCTCTGCTGAAATAATAAAAGCTGACACAAGACACTCATCAATTAAGTAGCTAGGCATAATATTACAAAGTGGTATGAAATGGAATGAGTATTTACTATAAATGTTGGTGGTCATGGAATATGGACAGGGAAAAGGAATAGTAGAAACAATATTCAATGAAATGCTTTCTCAGACACAAAAACCACAAATATCACAACCAGAACTCTCTTCATGGGTTCACATTTTGCACTATATACACTGTAACCAGGAAAATTTCGCACCACAAATCATGCATTCTGTATCTCCACTTCCTTATTCACAAGCATTCTGACCACCTCGTCAGTGGACACTTACAACTCCACTATGCATGAATCACTGGAGTCAGTAATTCAGGGCTTTTTCTTCCATTCAAGCTCCTTTCTTTGCCCTAATTGATTCTGTTAGAAATTGATGTGATTTGACATTGTCTAGTTTTGCATTATAGGTGATATGTCATAGGGGCTCTCATTAACTGGGACAGCAGACTACCATGGCAGAAAGAAAATGCTTTTTGTTTGTGTATGAAGTGCAGATTATTTTGAATGTTGTAGAAAAGTAGGTTAGTAGACTTCATTAATTGTCTATTTAAAGGAAGCTTTGATTTACTATAGTTCTTCGCTCATCTAGCTACCCCTGATTTTCTTGCTGAACAGACATTGGGTAGGTCTATTCCCAAGACATTCATTTTGCAACATTCATTAGCTGAAAACATTTCAGTTGAGCAGGACAATAATCGTAACCCTGAACACACTGACCACAATTCCAGCTGCTGAACTTTGATACAGGTTCAACCACAGAGTTCTGTAACATCAGTAAGTGCTAGGATTCTGTGGTGGCTCGAAGCCATTGCCAGATCTGTTTGCTATAGTAGGTCTTCAGCGGTCTCACAAACGTTTTATCCAGTGGCCAGACCTTACAGGTGCAGCGAGAAGGGAGGCTAACTAGATGAACGTGATGAACCCTAGCCAGTGCAGCTACCTGAGTGTTTTTGGTGTGACTGTAATAGTCATCTAAGATTAGAAGCACAGAAGATTCCTTACTTGAATAGGTTTTGGAAATGAAATATTCAAACCATTGTTTTGACAAGTTGCTCTCTATCCAACCAGAGGGTTGACATATCGAAATAAGACTCTCGTGGTACCCGTCCCATTAACTGCTGGTTCATGGTATTCTTTGGGAATTCACATCATTGGAGGAACAAGGAGCCACCAGTGCTAATGCACAGAATGACAGTAATGAGTAAGCCTCCTTGTGCTATGGTGAGAGTTATTATCTGGCTATTCCCCTTGCGATTTAAGAGGTGGAGATGTTGCTTTGAGTGGACAGCTAAGCAATTCTATGTTCATTGAAGAACTTTCATACCACTTTTCAGTTGAATCTAGTAACTGTGGCCTGCGATGCGCCAATTGGATTCCAAAATGATATATTTCCCTCTCTCATAAAGCATCATCTCAGCCAATTCTTTCCTCCAATCCCCATCGTGCCAAAAGGGTTTCTGATGCCATTCCTAATAGCCAGCTGATAAGCCATCTGACTAATATCGCATCTTGTTCACTCACAGAAAAGACTCTCCATGCTTGGGCAGTAGGTATTTAGCGCTTCTTGGAGATTCAATGGTATCACAGTTATACATGCAAATTTAGTTGTAGCTACATCAGACTTGGCCATCCAAAATATCGTCGTCCACGGGATTTAAGAGAGACTGTGGCAGGCTTCAAATGTCTCATCTTCTTTTCCCTCTCTAATTTAATGGCTTTTACCATTTTCTCGGGATCCAGTTCCTTTTGCTGCTGTCAGTCTAGTGACCCAAGTTTCTTGTGACAATATATTACTGAGCTGTTGAGAAACATGGGGATAGTGTTACTAGCAGACAACATTTTGCAGTAATTGTTTAAAATACATAAAACAGCTTTGAAAACCAGAATTATGATTTAAACAGCCATGTAAACATGGAGGGATTATGGAATATTTGGAAGCCAGACTGGTGTATAACCCCCTCTCAATTATAACCTGTCTTCACACATTCAGTGGATGAATAACTTATAGAACTTTCATGTGAAGTTACAAAATAGGCTTACTTTATTAAATTAATATCTAACACACCACTGCACCACAGAGGTTTTACCTGTAAATAATTCTTCAGTCATATACACGAGTGTGTGTTCTAGTTTTCCTGTGGTGTCTGTTGTGTTTTAATTGTTTTAATACATGTCCCCATTTTTCACATTCTTTCCCATGTTGGGGGCAACTGTGATAGAGCGCACACTCACACACACACACACACACACACACACACACACACACACACACACACACACACACACACACACACACACTAATTGCCTCAATTAGGCAGCCGAAGAAGGGGCAGCTGATTTCAAGTGTTCATCCAACCGGACATTTCACATTTTCAGTTTGGATTTATAGTATTGCCTTGAACATACAATGTGTAGGAATTGTCTACACCAAAGAATTGGAGAGAGATGTGGAAGGGGAGAGAGACAGAGTAGGAAGAGATTTGGAAAGATGGGCGACATTAGATGAGCAGACACACACAGAGAAAGATGCCCAGAATAGGACAGACAGACTCCAGTTGAAATGTCATAAGACACACAGTATTAAGCAAACATGGTGAACCAGTCCTCCACTGACAAGATTTCATAGGTTATTCAGGGTTACCTCTTTCCAAATAAGGGCCCTGTGCTCTCCAACAGCTTGGTACAGAGTTCTTGTATTATGACGGTAGTATCTGTTCCCGAAAGAACACATACCGTGGATGACCATGCAGCTTTGCTAGAAATGAAATGATAATTAAATAGACACCCTAGCTGCAAACAGGCGTTGATATACTTCACTGGGGACATGTTAAAAATGCGTGCCCCGACCGGGACTCGAACCCGGGATCTCCTGCTTACATGGCAGATGCTCTATCCATCTGAGCCACCGAGGGCACAGAAGATAGTGCGTCTGCAGGGACTTATCCCTTGCACAACCCCCGTGAGATCCACATTCCCAACATGTCGACACCACTACCTTCGTAGTGCGCCTAATAGATGTTTGCCCATCATACACATTACTCGTGGCAGATTAATCTACCAAGTCCCGTACGAGTTCGGGCATAGCGTGTGCGTTCACACAAGAAGGTCAATGGCCGGGAAGCCATATTTATATATATATGATGGTAGTATCTGTTCCCAAAAGAACACATACCGTGGATGACCATGCAGCTTTGCTAGAAATGAATGTAGTGGTGTGGACATGTTGGAAATGTGGATCTCACGGGGGACATGCAAGGGATAAGTCCCTGCAGACGCACTATCCTCTGTGCCCTCGGTGGCTCAGATGGATAGAGCATCTGCCATGTAAGCAGGAGATCCCGGGTTCGAGTCCCGGTCGGGGCACACATTTTCAACATGTCCCCAGTGAAGTATACCATTGCCTGTTTGCAGCTAGGGTGTCTATTTAATTATCATTTCATTTCTAGCAAAGCTGCATGGTCATCCATGGTATGTGTTCTTTCGTGAACAGATACTACCATCATATATAGTTAAAATATGACTTCCCGGCCCTTGACCTTCTTGTGTGAACGCACACGCTATGCCCGAACTCGTACAGGACTTGGTAGATTAATCTGTCACAAGTAATGAGTATGATGGGCAAACATCTATTAGGCAAACATCTATTAGGCACACTATGAATGTAGTGGTGTGGACGTGTTGGGAATGTGGATCTCACGGAGGGCATGCAAGGGATAAGTCCCTGCAGACGCACTATCCTCTGTGCCCTTGGTGGCTCAGATGTATAGAGCATCTGCCTTGTAAGCAGGAGATCCCGGGTTTGAGTCCCGGTCGGGGCACACATTTTCAACATGTCCCCAGCGAAGTATAACAACGCCTGTTTGCAGCTAGGGTGTCTATTTAATTATCATTACTGTATTATGTTTGCTTTCTTTGCAAATTAGCTTAGTATATGTATTCGACTAAAATACCATCACAGCACTGCCAAAATACACAATGTGAGCTGTGAGTTTTGTTTGGAAACAAGGATGTTCCATCCATTAACAGTACTCTCTGCTCACAACATAATGCCCACCTTACTCTACAACCTCAAGCTCGCATTGGGTGCTGCTTGGTCCTGTCTCAGATTTATTTTTGCAGCAATATTAGAACAGTGATAAGCACAGCAGTAGATGTATGTCTGCTGATGAACAGTTGATCGATGTGCAACTTGTATATGTTTTCAATAAACTGAGAAGAGGAGCACGCCAACACTATTCTGAGGTGCTTCTGTAGTGATAGCAGCCACACCAGTGTTTTGTCTGTGGGTTGCAGAATTAATCTGTGTTTTGTGTGTAGTACATTTTGGCATATCTCTACTACAGACTTCACTGTGAAGATCTCTAGCTTTGTATTCTTTGAGGGCAGTCCCAAAATGCTTCTCATGTGTGACATGAGACTCCATGTTGATATTCAGTAAATGCAAGCTAACATGTGCATAATATATTACTAATTCACAGATCAAAAAAGGAGCTTGGCAATTATTACGTTCTCTCATTTATGTCTATGAGGCCAATTTTTCCCTCATTACGGTCATGCTCTTACAGCTGTGCTCCTGACATCCAAGTTGGACCACTCAATGGCTCCAGTGTTGGGCACTCTTCATCAGCTCCTACTATTATACTCTTAAATATGATCCCACAGCCTGACATGCAAATGCTGATACCTTACAGTGCCTACACACAGGCCCAAACCCAGCCTTTGACCCACATAAAGTCTCTTGTTCCCACACTGACAGGGTGGCACAGCACAGCTGATGGGAATGATTTGTGCAGGGGTAATGGGAAACCAGACACTTGCAATCCTATTTGATGGTGCATCATAAAATATGGGCTTTGCAGCAGGATAGGGGTGAGAGGCCAGGTTGTTGGTATCTGAAGCATTTTTCATAGGGTGTCAACGCCGAACTCCAGACTTGGTCTCACCTCACCTCACCTCACCTCACCTCACCTGACGTTTACCAAGCATCTCCAGTGTTCTCTTGCTCAACATGGAGACAGATACCATCTGTGTCATCGTTCCCTCCACCCAATGCCCTTACATTTGGCAACCCCTCTGCAATGGGCTTCAGGGCATGTCATAGAAAAAAGCCTTCATCATGCAACACACGTACTGGCCTATACTGAACAAAGACATGGAGGCCATGGAACATGGTTGTCCCTCTTATTCTAACTTTCCATACATGGCCAGCAGAGCTTGCACTATTGCCTGTTAGCTTTCCTAAGCACCGTCTGTGGAACTTCTGACCTTGCACACCCATTTCAAATGGGAAGAATCTAGCACCCCTACCCCATGAGTTTGAAAATCTGCCAAAATGCACAGATCTCAATGACAGATGCCAGTCCCTACTGCTATGGCCTGCAAGCACTGCTGTAGCATGGGATACGAAGCCACACCTGACTGGCCAGCATTCGTAACTGTCGTTTATAGCTGGCAGCACAGTGATAGTCAGTTGTGATTCACTGCACTCTGGTACTGATCTCAATACACATCATTGTCTCAATTATGAATTTTTTAACGTCATTGGTTTTCATTCTGGTTTATTCACTGGACTTGTTGCTTCACCATGCCGACTCTTTGAATCATGGGGTCCCAGATTCGATTCCCAGCCATACTGGGGGATTTTCTCTGGCCAGGGTTGGGTGTTCGTGCTGCCCAAATCATTTCATTACCATCATTTGTGACAGTGGGTAGATTGGACTGTGTATGCAATTGGGCTGTGTAAACAATTGGGCTATGTAAGCAATTGGGCTGTGTAAACAATTGGACTGTGTAAACAATTGGGCTGTGTAAACCACTGGACTGTGCACAGGCAGTTTTGACTGCCCTACAAACCAATAATAATAATAATAATAATAATAATAATAATAAAAGAATAGGCCTCCAGTATTTTCTGCCAGTCGTAAAAGGCGACGAAAAGAACAAACCACTAATAGGGCTAACCCCCCTTTTAGTGTGATTAGTTGGTTCAGGACAGAACTAAAGAAGCCTCGGACAAGTGCCATCATGGTCGGGGATGACGCTTGAACCCTATGCCCGCCCACAATGGTAACGACACAGCTAGCCAACTGGAAAATGATTTGAATCCAAATGGAAGTGTTTTGCAGGATATACATCCTGCAACCACCCTAGAAGGAAAACAAAGACAGAGGATGAGATGGTCAGATGAAGTTAATCGACACCTAATGTGCTGTTAATACCAAGCAACAAACCTAGGAACCAACACAACTGGATACAGATCACAAGTATACACAACATTTATTACCAGATACCCAGAATTAAAATTTTTAACAGAACGACGACTAGCTGATCAGATCCATGTAATAATCAAAAATAACAGGATACCCCAGTCAGAATTAGAAAACATCAAACAACAAGTACAACAAATACCGGAACAAAATAATGTGCAATCAGAAGAAGAAGAAAATACAGTAATGGACTCAAACATCCCAGAGCAAACAAACAAAGAACAACACGCATCAATTAAACAATCCGAGGAAAACGAAATCTTAAGACAGCCACCATAACAAGCACAAATAGAACACGAAGTGACACACATGTTAGATATAGAAGAAAAATTTCAGCTGACATATATAGAATACAAAGACACAAATACAGACATTAGCCCATTCTTGCATAGACCACCAAATAACCCACAAGTCGAAACAACAATAAAAACTATCAACACAATCATACACAACAAAATAAATGAAAATACAACTATGGAAGAGTTACAACTACTGCTTTATATAGGAGCACTCACTACGCTAAATATACACACTAGGCAGAGATCAGAACCAACCAACACACAGAAGAAACCCACAAAACCAGCATGGCAACACAGGCTACAGATCAGAATAGAAAAACTGAGAAAGGACATCGGACAGCTAACACAATTTATCAGAAATGAAATGTCAGAAAAAAAACGAAAAAGGTTAGGTAAAATCTCACAGCAAGAAGCGATAGAGCAATTAGATGAAAAGAAACAGAAATTACAAGCATTGGCCAAACAACTTAGAAGATACAAAAAAAGTGAAAATAGAAGGAAACAAAACCAAACATTCAACACAAACCAAAAGAAATTTTACCAGACAATAGATAACACACACATTAAAATAGACAATCCACCAAACATAACAGACATGGAACACTTCTGGAGCAACATATGGTCAAACCCAGTACAACATAACAGGCATGCACAGTGGATAGAAGCAGAAACAGACACATACAAGATGATACCACAAATGCCTGAAGTGAAAATTTTGCAACATGAAGTCACCCAAACAATTAATTCTACTCACAATTGGAAATCCCCTGGAAAAGATAAAATAGCAAATTTCTGGCTAAAGAAGTTCACCTCAACACATTCACATCTAACTAAATTATTTAACAGTTACATTGCAGACCCATACACATTCCCTGATACACTTACACATGGAGTAACTTATCTGAAACCTAAAGATCAAGCAGACACAGCAAACCCAGCTAAATGTCACCCCATAACATGCCTACCAACAATATACAAAATATTAACTTCAGTCATTACACAGAAATTAATGACACATACAACACAGAAGAAAATTATGAATGAAGAACAAAAAGGCTGCTGCAAAGGAGCACAAGGATGTAAAGAGCAACTGATAATAGATGCAGAGGTGATACATCAAGCTAAAGATAAACAAAGGTCACTACACTAGGGATACATTGATTACCAAAACGCTTTTGATAGTGTACCTCACTCATGGTTACTACAAATATTGGAAATATACAAAGTAGATCCTAAATTGATACAGTTCCTAAACATAGTAATGAAAAATTGGAAAACCACACTTAATATCCAAACAAATTCAAATAATATCACATCACAGCCAATACAGATCAAGCGTGGAATATACCAAGGAGACTCATTATGTCCTTTCTGGTTCTGCCTTGCCCTGAACCCACTATCCAACATCCTAAATAATACAAATTATGGATACAATATTACTGGAACATACCCACACAAAGTCACACATTTAGTATACATGGATGATCTAAAACTACTGGCAGCAACTAATCAACAACTCAACCAATTACTAAAGATAACAGAAATATTCAGCAATGATATAAATATGGCTTTTGGAACAGACAAATGTAAGAAAAATAGCATAGTCAAGGGAAAACACACTAAGCAAGAAGATTACATACTTGATAACCACAGCGACTGCATAGAAGCGATGGAAAAAACAGATGCCTATAAATATCTAGGATACAGACAAAAAATAGGAATAGATAATACAAATATTAAAGAAGAACTAAAAGAAAAATGTAGACAAAGACTAACAAAAATACTGAAAACAGAATTGACAGCAAGAAAGAAGACAAAAGCTATAAATACTTATGCTATACCAATATTGACCTACTCATTTGGAGTAGTGAAATGGAGTAACACAGACCTAGAAGCGCTCAATACACTTACACGATCACAATGCCACAAATATAGAATACATCACACACATTCAGCAACAGAAAGTTTCACGTTAAGCAGAAAGGAAGGAGGAAGGGGATTTATCGACATAAAAAACCTACATAATGGACAGGTAGACAATTTAAGAAAATTCTTTATAGAACAAGCAGAAACTAGCAAAATACACAAAGCAATCACTCATATAAATACATTGGCTACACCACTGCAATTTCATAACCACTTCTACAACCCTTTAGATCACATAACATCAACAGACACGAAGAAAATAAATTGGAAAAAGAAAACACTACATGGCAAGCACCCGTATCATCTAACACAGCTACACATCGATCAAGACGCATCCAACACATGGCTAAGAATAGGCAATATATACAGTGAGATGGAAGGATTCATGATTGCAATACAGGATCAAACAATAAACACCTGATATTACAGAAAGCATTTTATTAAAGATCCCAATACCACAACAGATAAACGCAGACTTTGCAAACAACAAATAGAAACAGTAGATCACATCACAAGTGGATGTACAATACTAGCAAATATAGAATTCCCCAGAAGACATGACAATGTAGCAAAAATATTACATCAACAGCTTGCCTTACAACATAAACTTATAAAACAACACGTTCCCACATACAAGTATGCACCACAAAGTGTACTGGAGAATGATGAATTCAAATTATACTGGAACAGAACCATTATAAAAGATAAAACAACACCACATAACGAACCTGACATCATACTCACCAATAAAAAGAAGAAATTAACACAACAATTCGAAATATCCATACCGAATACAACAAATATACAGAAGAAAACAGGAGAAAAAATTGAAAAATGCATCCAACTGGCAGAGGTAGTCAAGGATATGTGGCATCAGGATAAAGTTGACATTATACCAATTATACTATCAACTACAGGAGTCATACCACACAATATCCACCAGTACATCAATGCAATACAGCTACATCCAAACTTATATATAGAACTACGGAAATCTGTAACTATAGATACATGTTCAACTACCCGAAAGTTCCTAAATGCAATATAACACATACCATACAGTTAAAAGGAAGTGACGCTTGATCGAGGTCCGCGTCACTTTCCATTTTTAACCAGACTTAACGTCTGAGAAAGTAAAGAATAACAATAATGATAATAATAATAATAATAATAATAATACTAAACCCTTTGGAGACACGGAAAAGGAATAGGCCTCTGGTATGTTCTGCCAGTCGTAAAAGGCAACAAAAAGAACAAACCACCAATAGGGCTAACCCCCCTTTTAGTGTGATTAGTTGGTTCAGGACAGAACTAATGAAGCCTCGGACAAGCGCTTTCATGGCCGGGGATGACGCTTGAACCCTATCCCTCTCCACAATGGTAGTGACACTGCTAGCCACACGGAAAATTATTTAAATCCAAATAGAGGTGTTTTGCAGGATATGCTTCCTGCAACCACTCTTGAAGGAAAACAAAGACAGGGGATGAGATGGTCAGATGAAGTTAACCGACACCTCATGTTTTGTTATTACCAAGCAACAGACTTAGGAACCAACACAACTGGATACACAAATATACACAACATTTATTACCAGATACCCAGAATTAAAATTTTTAACAGAACGACGAATAGCTGATCAGATCCGTGTAATAATCAAAAATAACAGGATACCCCAGTCAGAAATAGAAAACATCAAACAACATGTACAACAAATACTGGAACAAAATAGTGTACAATGAGAAGAAGAAAAAAATACAGTAATGGACTCAAACATCTCGGAGCAAACAAACAAAGAACAACACACATCAATTAAACAATCAGAGGAAAACGAAATCTTAAGACAGCCACCAGAACAAGCTAAAAAAGAACACGAAGTGACACACATGTTAGATATAGAAGAAAAATTTTACCCAACTTATATAGAGTACAAAGACACAAATACAGACATTTGACCATTCTTGCATAGACCACCAAATAACCCACAAGTCGAAACAACAATAACAACTATCAACACAATCGTACACAACAAAATAAATGAAAATACAACTATGAAAGAGTTACAACTACTGGTTTATATAGGAGCACTCACTACACTAAATATACATACTAGGCAGAGATCAGAACCAACCAACACTCAGAAGAAACCCATGAAACTAGCATGGCAACACGGGCTACAGATCAGAATAATAAAGCTGAGAAAAGACATTGGACAGCTAACACAATTTATAAGAAATGAAATATCAGATAAAAATTGAAAAAGGTTAGGTAAAATCTCACAACAAGAAGTGATAAAGCAATTAGATGAAAAGAAGCAGAAATTACAAGCATTGGCCTAACGACTTAGAAGATACAAAAAAAGTGAAAATAGAAGGAAACAAAACCAAACATTCAACACAAACCAAAAGAAATTTTACCAGACAATAGATAACACACACATTAAAATAGACAATCCACCAAAAATAACAGACATGGAACACTTCTGGAGCAACATATGGTCAAACCCGGTACAACATAACTGGCATGCATGGTGGATACAACCAGAAACAGATACATACAAGATGATACCACAAATGCCTGAAGTGATAATTTTGAAACACCCCAATTCTACTCACAATAGGAAAGCGTCTGGAAAAGATTGAACAGAAAATTTCTGGCTAATGAAGTTCAACTCAACTCATTCACATCTAACTAAATGTTTTAACAGTTACATTGCAGACCCATACACATTCCCTGATACACTTACACATGGAATAACTTATCTGAAACCTAAATATCAAGCAGACACAGCAAACCCAGCTACATATCGCCCCATAACATGCCTTCCAACTATATACAAAATTTTAACTTCAGTCATTACACAGAAATTAATGACACATACAACACAGAACAAAATTATAAATGAAGAACAAAAAGGCTGCTGCAAAGGAGCAACTGATAATAGATGCAGAGGTGATACATCAAGCTAAAACGAAACAAAGGTTGCTACACTATGCGTACATTGATTACCACAAAACTTTTGATAGTGTACCCCACTCATGGTTACTACAAATATTGGAAATATACAAGGTAGCTCATAAATTGATACAGTTCCTAAACATAGTAATGAAAAATTGGAAAACCACACTTAATATCCAAACAAATTCAAATAATATCACATCACAGCCAAAACGGATTAAGTGTGGAATATACCAAGGAGACTCATTAAGTCCTTCCTGGTTCTGCCTTGCTCTGAACCCACTATCCAACATCCTAAATAATACAAATTATGGATACAATATTACTGTAACATACCATCACAAAATCACACATTTGCTATACATGGATGATCTAAAACTACTGGCAGCAACAAATCGACAACTCAACCAATTACTAAAGATAACAGAAGTATTCAGCAATGATATAAATATGGCTTTTGGAACAGACAAATGTAAGAAAAATAGCATAGTCAAGGGAAAACACATTAAACAAGAAGATTACACATTGGATAACCACAGTGACTGCATAGAAGCGATGGAAAAAAGAGATGCCTATAAATATCTAGGATACAGACAGAAAATTGGATTAGATAATACAAATACTAAAGAAGAACTAAAAGAAAAATATAGACAAACACTAATAAAAATACTGAAAACAGAATTGACAGCGAGAAAGAAGACAAAAACTATAAATACTTATGCTATACCAATATTGACCTATTCATATGGAGAAGTGAAATGGAGTAACACAGAACTAGAAGCATTCAATACAATTAAACAATCACAACACCACAAATATAGAATATATCACATACATTCAGCAACAAAAGATTCACACTAAGCAGAAAGGAAGGAGGAAGGCAATTTGTCAACATAAAAAACCTATATTATGGACAGGTAGACAATTTAGGAAAATTCTTTATAGAACGAGCAGAAACTAGCAAAGCAATCGCTCATATAAATACATTGGCTACACCACTGCAATTTTATAACCACTTCTACAACCCTTTAGATCACATAATATCAACAGATACGAAGAAAGTAAATTGGAAAAAGAAAACACTACATGTCAAGCACCCGTATCATCCAACACAGCCACACATCAATCAAGATGCATCCAACACATGGCTAAGAAAAGGCAATATATACAGTGAGACAGAAGGATTTATGGGTGCAATACAGGATCAAACATTAAACACCAGATATTACAGCAAGCATATTATTAAAGATCCCAATACCACAACAGATAAATGCAGACTTTGCAAACAAGAAGTAGAAACAGTAGATCACATCACAAGCAGGTGTACAATACTAGCAAATACAGAATACTCCAGAAGACATGACAATGTAGCAAAAATAATACACCAACAGCTTGCCTTACAACATAAATTTATAATACAACACATTCCCGCATACAAGTATGCACCACAAAATGTACTGGAGATTGATGAATACAAATTATACTGGAACAGAACCATTATAACAGATAAAACAACACCACATAACAAACCTGACATCATACTCACCAATAAAAAGAAGAAATTAACATAACTAATCGAAATATCCATACCCAATACAATAAATATACAGAAGAAAACAAGAGAAAAAAATTGAAAAATACGTCCAACTGGCTGAGGAAGTCAAGGACATGCGGCATCAGGTAAAGTTGACATTATACCAATTATATTGTCAAATACAGGAGTCATACCACACAATATCCACCAGTACATCAGCACAATACAGCTACATCCAAATGTATATATACAACTACAGAAATCTGTAATTATTGATACATGTTCAATTATGCGAAAGTTCCTAAATGCAATGTAACATATACTGTACAGTTAAAAGGAATTCACGCTTGATCCAGGTCCACGTCACTTTCCATTTTTAACCAGACATAACATATGAGAAAGGAAAGAAATATAATAATAATAATAATAATAATAATAATAATAATAATAATAATATTGCTCTTTCTGTTGTCCATCCTCTCATCATCCTCATATTTAAATTTGAGGAATTACTAATTTTCGTATGTATATTTAAAAAAATAAATCTTGAGCATTTAACCATATTTAAAAATTAATCTGTGATGTGCCTGTTACATCACTCCCTCCACATCATTATGATGTATCAAGCAAATAATCCATGGACCTTATGTGACCAGACATGGAAGTAAGTGATTTCGAAGAAGTGGTAAAATGAAGGAAGAGGGTGTTTACAGTCAAAGCATGTGAACCTTGCTAGGTCACTTCCTCTGCTGTATTGCTACTCATCTACTTTTGGACAGCAGCCATTCTTGTTGCATAATTTTTTAGCTTCTCCCCTTCTCCTCCTACGAAAAGCACTTTGTGTGTAAGGACAGATACAGCTAACAGTTAAAATATGAACAGAAACAGATAGAAAACTTTTTAAAGACTTTTTTATTTAACACTATGACTGTTTGTGTACAGGCAGGAATAAAACTGAAGAAAGTTTGTGAGTTGTGCTTCCATAGCTCATTTTGTCCACAAAATGCAAAATTTCTGTGTAACATGCAGTTTTAATCTGCCAGCAACCTTCATATTGACACAACTCAGTTCAGAGTGAAAAATTCATTCTGAAGTCACTTGATCTGGAAGGCTCATTTTGGTCATGAATATGTATCATAAAACTGCTTACAAAGAACAAAGAGATGTAAAAGAGAGAGACTCATTACATTTCCAGTGCTGCAGGCAAGAAAACAAAACCCATGTTCCTGGTACTATGGTTCAGCCCTACCTGTCTCACCGGATCCTCATCTAGGAAGGTTTCGGTGATTGCTATATGACAAAGAAATTCTGTGAAGTGCTGCTGTTCACTAGTGTTTTACTTAATTCTGATTTCAGTTGCTCTAAAACTAAAACCTATAAATTATTTCACATGTGTAACAAATTCTAAAAAATAAAAATAGAGTACCCATAATATGCTGATGGGTTACACATTTATTTTTTTAAATTAAAATACTAGTTTTAATATACATCAAAAGAGCATATTTGTTTGGAGGAGCGGAACCATAAGAACAAAGGAAAGGTGCACAGATGCTAGACGAAAGAAAATGTAATTTGAATTTTATATTAATACCTTCAGCTGCTGACAGGCATTGATATATATCAATGGGGACAGGTGAAAATGAGTCCCCCGACCGGGACTCGAACCTCATATCTCCTGCTTACATGGCAGATGCTCTATCCATCAGAGCCACAGAGGGCACAGAGGATAGTGCAATTGCTGGGACTATCTTGCACATGCCTCCCACAAGACCCAAATTCTCATCTTATGTGTCCACACACTACATTCGTAGTGTCTGTACCCAACACAACCATTACTCATGGAAGTAATTCTTACCAAGTCCCGTAAGAGTTCGAGTAATGTGTGTGCATCCACACAGAAGGAGGTCATGGCCTGTATTGCCAGAACTATATCCTTATATAGATATGGTGTCTGTTCTTTTGGACATGTCTGAAAGAACAGACAACATTTCCACATATGTAGAAAGAAAATGTGTCTTATCAGTTAGAAAGTGTAGCAAGACGCCCAAAGTATGGCCCATTGGTAACATTTATTTTTTGTTTGTAATATGTGGTGCACTTATATTTGTTCAGTGACATCAGAAATTAATTTGCTTGTCTTAGAAGTACACTGGACATCAGTAAGAACATAGCATGCTACACAATATACCAGTACTGATTATTTTAATTTTACAAACCTGAATTGTTACTAGGACAGTCAGTTTGCTTATGGGGTAGGGGGCAGCAGCACACACTGACAGTTATTATGCTGTAGTCACAACAGGTAGACCTACAGGAATTCAGATTGTCATCTCTCATCAGTTGCTCCAGAAGAGACAAAAAGTAGCAATTTTAGATACTTTATATTTCAGCAATTCAAAAACTCATTTGAAGAGTCTAATTAATTAATTACTTAATTAATTAATAAGAAACTGAGAAGTCTCATATGCCTGACTAATGAAGTGTCATTGGTATAAACTGTGCAAAACATTTCCTGTAGGAATTCCAATACAGAGGAGTATCTCTAGAATATATAGAGTAGGACCAAGAGTTGTCACAGAAAAGGCAAGATTGAATTTGCAAACAGAAATCAATAATTGTAATAAAGAAATAAAAAGAATTTGGCCAACATCAAATAGATATGGAAATATGAGGGGGCTGGGTGTTCACATAGTAGGAAGCTCATGGATGTGGAGAAGAGTGAAGAGGAGATGTAGGTGACAGTACCACTCAGTACATGCTGTAGAGAATGTTCCACAACTGTGATTCTTAACACTGTGCCTGCAAGTTCCTTGTGCACCTAGTGAGTCATTTGAATGTGCATTCATCCTAATCACAATTTTAGCAGTTGTCACACTGATATGTACTGAGAATTTCCTAATAGGGAGGATGCAGCATGTTATCTCAGATGTAGTGTCACCAGCAGATATAGAAGTAACTTTGGGTGCACCCCAGAGAAGTGTGTTGGGCCTTCCCTATTCATGTTGTATATTGATGATCTTGCAGGCAGTATTAATACTAACTTTAGACTTTACATAGATAATGCAGTTATTTAGAACCAACTAAAGTTTGAAACTGTATGTAGGTCTGACTGAATGTATGTACAGCTTTTTTCAAAGGAAGGAGGATGGATGGATAGATTTATTTTGATTTTGGTTGATTTTGATTGATTCTGATTGATTCTGATTTTGGCTGATTTTGATTGATTCTGATTTTGGTTGAATTTGATTGATTCTGATTTTGGTTGATTTTGGTTGATTCTGATGCCGATTTTGGTTGATTTTGGTTGATTCTGGTTCTGATTTTGGTTGATTTCGATTGATGGGGTTGAAGGGATCATTGGTCATCGGTCCCTCATCCTTTTGTGTATCAAACTGGCAATAGCCCAGACCGGAAGGACACAAAAGACAAATTCCAATGGACTTGACTGTAGCCAAGAACAAAGAAAGCAAAAACATAGAAGCAAGTAGAAGTGAGAGAGAGGACGGTAGGAGATTAGCTCTGCCCAGAAAGCAGCTGGAGACCCCTTGGACACAGTATGTGACTGGAGACACCCTCTGCATCTCGGTTGCTTCTACATCCTCCGGTGCCACAAAAAACTAGCTACACAGACAAGATAGATTCATCATCATTGTTCTCTTTCCTTGGATTTTGTCAATTATCTACAGACGTCCAAGAATAAGAAGAATTTTAGGGGTGGGAAGGGAAGGAGGTGGATATCACCACCAGGAAAAAGGACACATTAGTTTGGATGCTCAGGAAGCAACAAATGTGTATTGCATAGTTGAGCAGCAATTATTAGCAGGAAAGCAGGGATACCAATTCCAGTGAGTACACTGTTCACATGGCTGATTTGGAAGGCACGTGTCTCAAGTCGCGCCCCGCACTGGTGTATCACATCCAGCATCTGCAGTGCTGAAGGGGTTGCTGAGCCGTATGCCAGGCTCCCATAATAAAGAAGTGACAGGATCAGAGTTTTGTAGAGCTGCAGAAGAGAGCTTTGTATAGCTGCAGAAGTCTAGAGTGGTCCGCACCCCAGCTGGAGTTAATGACACAGTGAAGAGTATGAGTACATATTCACATTGAACACTGGGCCTAGATGTGCTTGGATTTCATACTCATCATTTTGCATTTCAGTGTTCACACTGGCAGCCAGGCCATGTAAGCATGGTGAGAGTTGGCTCATGATATACCGTCAATCTGCAGAATGTTTAATATAGCAGGCATGAGCTGGTGACCAGTGCAAGCTGGTGAAGCTACATTTCAGGTTATGCAGTAAATGTATCACATGTCTCAAATCTGTTTTTATCAGAAGTATCACACATAATGTTAATTGGTCTCTGATGCTGTTTCATTTTTGCAAATTGATGTCTTTGGGCAAGAAACATGCTTCATATTATATTTTATTTAAATGACAATTACAAGTATTAGCACACAAAGTAGATAATATTTTGATTTATAGCTATCATTCATTGGACAAATTTCTCTATCTTGAATGGATTGTGTTTTCATGTAATATAGTTCAAGTACACACACACACACACACACACACACACACACACACACACACACACCAGATGACAATACATTGTAAAGTACAGCATCACTAAGAGAAAAGATAAAAAAACTGCTAAATATCAGTTGATATTCATGGGGTGACTCTATAACCCCCTATTTCTTAGGTGCTTCAAAATGGAATGTGTCACAATGTGAAAACAAAACCATAGAACAATGAAATTATCAATTTGTAAGATGGTTCTAATTGGATGGTAGCGAAACATTCTGGTTGCACCTGTGTTACCTTTGACATTCATCTGCGAAAGGGTGAGGAACCCTTGCTGCTGGGAAAAAGTCCACAAAGCAGGGCAAAAAATAAAAAAAATAAATAAAAATAAAAGTGCGTGGAAGCAGAAATAGTGACATGCAGATCTCATCCTTTAACCTGGTTTGAACTGAACTGCATGAGAATACAACACATCAGTCGATAGTAATTAGTTTACCTGTCCTGCAGTTTTTGGGGCTAGGCCGAATCCACACATTTTTCTTCCAGTTAAATTAGAAAAACCAGAATGGAAACAGCTTAGAAGGAAATAGGACTTACTAATTTTGTCATCAAATGAGCCAGAAAAAAGGCCATTGAAACGCAGTTCGCCTTAGTATTTATTTTTGGAAATTAATGTGATGAAACCAGTGCCATCTCTTAGGCAATATCAATAGTTATGTGGTAGGGCATTTACTTGGAGACGGGGTTGATCTAATGCATATTATTGTTAACACTATGAAAGTGTCAAAAACATAGTTCCACACTTTTGTAGTTCTCGGAATGTGAACATCTTGTGTATTAGCCAAACTTAGACATAGGAACATCTATAAATGTAATTAAGTTTTTCAGCATCTGCTGCTTCTCATCTCCATCTAGAAAGGAATGAAACAGAATGTTGCAACTTGTTACTGCAGTCTATCCACAGCACAGTCTCATCTGAAATTAATTTTGTGGTGTCACCACCAGACACCACACTTTCTAGGTGGTAGCCTTTAAATCGGTCGCGGTCCGTTAGTATACGTCGGACCTGCGTGTCGCCACTATCAGTGATTGCAGACCAAGCACCACCACACGGCAGGTCTGGAGAGACTTCCTAGCACTCGCCCCTGTTGTACAACAGACTTTGCTAGTGATGGTTCACTGACAAAATACGCCCTCATTTGCATAGACGATAGTTTAGCATAGCCTCAAGCTATGTCATTTGCTATGACCTAGCAAGGTGCCATTGTTGTTGTTGTTGTTGTTGTGGTCTTCAATCCTGAGACTGGTTTGATGCAGCTCTCCATGCTACTCTATCCTGTGCAAGCTTCTTCATCTCCCAGTACCTACTGCAACCTACATCCTTCTGAATCTGCTTAGTCTATTCATCTCTTGGTCTCCCTCTACGATTTTTACCCTCCACGCTGCCCTCCAATGCTAAATTTGTGATCCCTTGATGCCTCAAAACATGTCCTACCAACCGATTCCTTCTTCTAGTCAAGTTGTGCCACAAACTTCTCTTCTCCCCAATCCTATTCAATATCTCCTCATTAGTTACGTGATCTACCCACCTTATCTTCAGCATTCTTCTGTAGCACCACATTTCGAAAGCTTCTATTCTCTTCTTGTCCAAACTGGTTATCGTCCATGTTTCACTTCCACACATGGCTACACTCCATACAAATACTTTCAGAAACGACTGCCTGACACTTAAATCTATACTCGATGTTAACAAATTTCTCTTTCATAAACGATTTCCTTGCCATTGCCAGTCTACATTTTATATCCTCTCTACTTTGACCATCATAAGTTATTTTACTCCCTAAATAGCAAAACTCCTTTACTACTTTAATTGTCTCATTTCCTAATCTAATCCCCTCAGCATCACCCGATTTAATTTGACTACATTCCATTGTCCTCGTTTTGCTTTTGTTGATGTTCATCTTATATCCTCCTTTCAAGACACTGTCCATTCCGTTCAACTGCTCTTCCAAATCCTTTGCTGTCTCTGACAGAATTACAATGTCATCGGCGAACCTCAAAGTTTTTACTTCTTCTCCATGAATTTTAATACCTACTCCAAATTTTTCCTTTGTTTCCTTTACTGCTTGCTCAATATACAGATTGAATAACATCGGGGAGAGGCTAAAACCCTGTCTCACTCCTTTCCCAACCACTGCTCCCCTTTCATGCCCCTCGACTCTTATAACTGCCATCTGGTTTCTGTACAAATTGTAAATAGCCTTTCGTTCCCTGTATTTTACCCCTGCCACCTTCAGAATTTGAAAGAGAGTATTCCAGTTAACGTTGTCAAAAGCTTTCTCTAAGTCTACAAATGCTAGAAACGTAGGTTTGCCTTTTCTTAATCTTTCTTCTAAGATAAGTCGTAAGGTTAGTATTGCCTCACGTGTTCCAACATTTCTACGGAATCCAAACTTATCTTCCCCGAGGTCCGCTTCTACCAGTTTTTCCGTTCATCTGTAAAGAATTCGCATTAGTATTTTGCAGCTGTGACTTATTAAACTGTGACTTAGTTCAGTAATTTTCACATCTGTCAACACTTGCTTTCTTTGGGATTGGAATTATTATATTCTTCTTGACATCTGTGGGTATTTCGCCTGTCTCATACATCTTGCTCACCAGATGGTAGAGTTTTGTCATGACTGACTCTCCCAAGGCCATCAGTAGTTCTGATGGAATGTTGTCTACTCCCGGGGCCTTGTTTCGACTCAGGTCTTTCAGTGCTCTGTCAAACTCTTCACACAGTATCTTATCTCCCATTTCATCTTTATCTACATCCTCTTCCATTTCCGTAATATTGTCCTCAAGGACATCACCCTTGTATAAACCCTCTATATACTCCTTCCACCTTTCTGCCTTCCCTTCTTTGCTTAGAACTGGGTTGCCATCTGAGCTCTTGATATTCATACAAGTGGTTCTCTTCTCTCCAAAAGTCTCTTTAATTTTCCTGTAGGCAGTATCTATCTTACCCCTAGTGAGACAAGCCTCTACATCCTTACATTTGTCCTCTAGCCATCCCTACTTAGCCATTTTGCACTTCCTGTCGATCTCATTTTTGAGACGTTTGTATTCCTTTTTGCCTGCTTCATTTACTGCATTTTTATATTTTCTCCTTTCATCAATTAAATTCAATATTTCTTCTGTTACCCAAGGATTTCTATTAGCCCTCGTCTTTTTACCTACTTGATCCTCTGCTGCCTTCACTACTTCATCCCTTAGAGCTACCCATTCTTCTTCTACTGTATTTCTTTCCCCCATTCCTGTCAATTGTTCCCTTATGCTCTCCCTGAAACTCTGTACAACCTCTGGTTCTTTCAGTTTGTCCAGGTCCCATCTCCTTAAATTCCCACCATTTTGCAGTTTCTTCAGTTTCAATCTGCAGTTCATAACCCATAGATTGTGGTCAGAATCCACATCTGCCCCTGGAAATGTCTTACAATTTAAAACCTGGTTCCTAAACCTCTGTCTTACCATTATGTAATCTGTCTGATACCTTTTAGTATCTCCAGGATTCTTCCAGGTATACAACCTTCTTTCATGATTCTTGAACCAAGTGTTAGCTATGATTAAGTTATGCTCTGTGCAAAATTCTACAAGGCGGCTTCCTCTTTCATTTCTTCCCCCCAATCCATATTCACCTACTATGTTTCCTTCTATCCCTTTTCCTACTGACGAATTCCAGTCACCCATGACTATTAAATTTTCGTCTCCCTTCACTACCTGAATAATTTCTTTTATCTCGTCATACATTTCATCAATTTCTTCTTCATCTCCAGAGCTAGTTGGCATATAAACTTGTACTACTGTAGTAGGCATGGACTTTGTGTCTATCTTGGCCACAATAATGCGTTCACTATTCTGTTTGTAGTAGCTAACCCTCACTCCTATTTTTTTATTCATTATTAAACCTACTCCTGCATTACCCCTGTTTGATTTTGTATTTATAACCCTGTAATCACCTAACCAAAAGTCTTGTTCCTCCTGCCACCGAACTTCACTAATTCCCACTATATCTAACTTTAACCTATCCATTTCCCTTTTTAAATTTTCTAACCTACCTGCCCGATTAAGGGATCTGACATTCCACGCTCCGATCCGTAGAATGCCAGTTTTCTTTCTCCTGATAATGACGTCCTCTTGAGTAGTCCCCACCCGGAGATCCGAATGGGGGACTATTTGACCTCCGGAATATTTTACCCAAGAGGACGCCATCATCATTTAATCATACAGTAAAGCTGCATGTATCAGTTACTATTGATACTGATTCATGTACCATCAAGACCGACGTTCACCATTAATGGACTAAAGTTAAGTATTCCACCAGCTACGTCCTTTTTTCTAAATTTTAAATTCTAATTTCCTTGTCCTGTTCCAGACCTCACGCCAGCCTGCGTGAGCTAAAATGCGTGCCTTTCGGCCCCCTCCTAGTAACACGGTGTTGGCTGTCAATCAAAACAAATTTGTTCTTCTCTTCCACTTCCAAATACAAAATGTGATGATGATGGTGGAGTCCCATACTCCTTGACAGAGTGTAAGGGAATGATGCGGGAGATGCACACTGCCATACTAGGCAAGGTCCTAGTAGAGGTAGTTTGCCATTGCCTTCCTCTGACTGTAATGGGGATGAATGATGATGACGATGATGATGATGATGATGATGATGACGATGATGATGATGAAGATGACACAACACCCAGTCATCTCGAGGCAGGTGAAAATCTCTGACCCCACCAGGAATCGAACCCGGGACTCCGTGCTCAGGAAGTCAGAACACTACCACAAGACCATGACCTGCGGACATACAAAATGTATATTCTACTAACTGTAGATGTAGACAACACATAATTGTATGTCTTTCATAATGTAAGGTGTGGCCCATTGTAAAATCATAGCATGCGACTGTCCACTATAATGAGATGTTGTCAAGGGATAAATTTATACATATTTGGATCTTTGTAGGCATGGATCATTAAAATAACATACGGGCTGACTATGGCTGAAATTATCACTAGCAATTCATTTTTTTATATCCTGCACTGTTTGCAAATGGAGACAGATATGTGTCAGTACCATCGGATAAATTTTTTTGACCTTCCACCTATATTTCTGTTGCAATAGTGTATGGTCTAAAATGTAGTTAACACTAAGCTACCCATTATCAAACTCCCTCATTACACAATTTTTAAATCAGCTGCATGTGGTTGACAAATAGCATCATTTCATAATGACTGTTATGAATTATGAAAAAGTAAATGGTTTATTAAGAAGTGAAGCTGCTACACTACCATGTGTAGAATAATCTGATTAACTGCATTTTTTTTCAAAAGTGACCAATAAACGTTATAGAATTTAAAAAAAGAACAAATTCAATGAAAAGTACACTTTTTTTACAAGAAAGTAAATCTTTAATGGTAATTAAAGGTTCATCTAATGAAGTGCCATAATTTTATACATCATGAAGAGCTTTTTCAGGATGTGGATTTTCTCCTTTTTTGTCCTCACAGTCGAGCACACAGTGTGAACACAGCCTTATGGTGTGACCAGCAAGTTTGCTCAAGTTGGCAAATATGGGATAGCCACTCAGCTGGGCATCAAAGACCAATCCTAAAAGGTGAAAAGTCACCACCACATTGAGTATTTGGTTCTCAAGGTAGAGTTGTGGATAGGGATAGACAATATGATAGTGTGATAGTGACATAAGTGCATTACATATCTTGCAAGTGTAAAAGTGGAAGCGATGGGTGAGTGCCCAGGACTGTACCTTTCCTATGGCACCCACAGTTGAGGAGCCACAGTAGAAGCAAAGTTGTCAGCATACAGGCAGGATTAAATAGTGGACCCCACAGATGCAGCTAGACCACTGATAGTTGCTATATAATGAGGCACACTCATTACAGAGCCCTGTGGACCTCATTTTCTTGTGTATGGGGAGTACTGTGGGAAGCACCAACTTTAACCTAGAAGGTATGGCAAGACAAGAAGTTCTGGAGATAAATTGGGAGTTGACACCAGAGACTCCACTTATGGAGGGTATCCAGGATGTGGTGATGTTGTGTGGTGTTAGGCCCTATGCAAGTCAGACAACAGCTGCAAGGTATTAACACCAGAAAAAGCTGACCAAGTGGCGGACTCCAGGCAGTCAAAAGTTTCAGTAGTAGAATGGCCTTTGTGGAAACCACCATTGGACAGAGCCAAAAGGCCCCAGGACTCCTGGTGAGCTGACAGTTGTGTTGGTACCTTATATTCCAGCAACTTGCATAGATCTTAAGTGAGGCTAATTACACAAAAGCTGTCCTTTTCGAGGGGGTGTTTATCAGTTTCAGTACTGCGACAATCGTACTCTCTCCCCACTGTGACAGGAACACATCTTCACTCCAGATATGGTTGAAAATGGCAAGGATATGACACTGGGCATGCACTAATAAGTGTTTGAGCATTTGGCTGTTGGTTCATAGTGGCAATCAGGAACACTACCCCAGATACAGATGCAGAACACATGGGATCTGGCGGCATACGGGTCATCAGAATCTCTCTCTTTCGGATGACATGTTTTCCATAGGTAATTTAGATTTGGGCTTGTCTGCACAAGATTCTGAGGCAGAGGAGGAATGTGATATCATATGACCCGCAACCTGTGGCCTCTTTAGCCACTGGCTGGCATCCAATCATAGGTCAGCAGAGTCCTGGGAATGCAGTGTCCGAGGGACCCCTTCCTGGTAAGTGGTGCGGAGGAGGAGGGCAATGCGTCTCTGGTTGGCAGTTTGGGGACTGACATCCCTAATGAATAGCAAGTCAACATTATCAAAGAGGGTATGGAGGGAGCAGTAGGAGGAGGACCCTCCACCACCATGGGAACAGGGGTAGTCAGGTGGCACAGTAGGCCAGCCAAAGGAGACATGGAGGACAATGGCACAGTCACCGGAGAGGACGACATCATAGTAGTAGCATTTGTCATTGTCATACATTTAGGGTGTAACAGATCTTGTTTCTTTTTGGTCTCTTGACGTGAGAGGGTCTGTATTCCTGGATTTTCTTTTTAAACTTGAAAGTGTTACAGGAGGAATGGTACTCTCCACAGTTGACAGAGATGGGGGGTGGGGGGAAGTGCAAAAACAGACAACCACAATCCCTTCAGACAAGACTGGCACTTCAATGTGAAGACATGGGTCTAAATCACTGTCATTTGGAGCACCACATGGGAGTAGGAATATGGGGCATGACATCACAGCGATAGATTACCTTTGATGGTTACTCTTTGACTAAGAAGGCTATAGTATCCACTGTGTTGTCTTTCAGTCCTGACTGGACACCATGGACAAAATACACATCATCAGTTGTAATTAGCAAACAGCTCCTAAAACAGTACATAAAAGGAGAGCTAGGTGGAAACCCTGTAGCATATTCAGAGTTTAATGCAGGATTATAGTGACAGTAAAATCTCCCAGCTTGTCACAGGCAGGAGAGGCAGTTTTAAACTGGATGGAGCCACTACTAATTTTTGAAATCGCGACCACTGCCCCATACCTGTCCTAGAGATGTTCAAAGTATAACAAAAGCTTTGTAGTCAAAAATGAATCCCCACCTGTCCAAGTACTAAGGGGAGGAGTATTTCTTGCCTTGTCTCTGAGCCCTATGCTCCTCCCATGCGGTAACGAGGGAAGCGAACATTTTAGGATGATACCTCTCTGCATCATATTATGTCTTAGCTTCAGAAGAGACTACTGGGGCCATGCGACCACTACTTGAAGGAGGTTTGAGTCACTTCATGTGGGAGTCTTTTGCCATAGTAATGCCTGCATTCAGTGGGGACTCTCGCCTTAGGTGCCCCACAGCCACAGCCACAGCCACAGCAACAGTAACAGTTACCTGGCCACTAAGCCATTAACCGCAACCCCCGCTCAGAACAGAATGGCTACCATGCTGGGTTTTGGGCGTAGTAACATTGCAAAAAAAAAAAAAAAAAAAAAGTGCAAATAATGTATTTTTGAGCGCAATGAATGGTAGAAAATGAGATGGGTCCACAAAATATGCTGTAGAGACAGCAGAGGTCCGTAACCAAAGATTACATAATGAGATTTTCACTCTGCAGCGGAGTGTGTGCTTATATGAAACGTCCTGGCAGATAAAAACTGTCTGCCAGACCGAGACTCAAACTCGGGACCTTTGCCTTCCGCGGGCAAGTGCTCTACCCGCATGCAGATGAATAAATGGAAGACCTATAGTCTAATTTCGAATGCACAGTGGGTCGGTACGAGTGCAGGAGGTTGGGTCAATCTGTTCCACAGGAAAACTGAACTGGAGATGCCTGGTGGGAGACAGGCCATTATATGGTGAATGGCCATAGCAAAGAGGACGACACTCATAATGGAGTTTTGAGGCAATTCTTTCTCCTGGATAAAGGTGTAGGACAAGGCTGGACCTGTACTTAGCTTGGAAACTCGGTCTTACAAAAATTCCTAAGGGAAATGGAACAGGCAGCCTCTGAAGCCCCACGTGTAGAGAGTATGGGGGATACCAGTCCTCCAGCAGGTGTAATAGGCTTTCTCCATGGCCAGAGTCTGTTATTTCCTCAGAAACCATTCATGACATGGGTTGACAAAGTGACGAGATGGTCAACAGCACACCAGCTTGTACGAAATCCAAACTGTGTAGCCCGTAGTAGATTGTGAGACTCGAAGCACCATACCAGCCGGCCATGAATCATACATTGAATCGCCTTGCAAGCACAGCTGGTGAGAGAAAATGGAGAGCAGCTAGAAGGAAGATGTTTTTCTTTACTTGGCTTAGATATAGGTATAACAGTGACTTCACGCCAGCAATTGAGAAACATGTCATCTGCCTATGTTGTATTCTTGGCACCACTACATAGTCTTATTCCATAGGAGTCGAGGGAGAGGATGTTGTTTGGTGGCTAGTATCCTCTTTCTATTACGCAACTGCACACATATATTAACAGGGTTCTTTATTCACATAAACAGGGAGCTACTTAACTTTGAGAGTCCACGTGTTGCGGTAGAATCTCTTCCATCATCGTGCACTTTAGCCTCATTGCTGGTGAAGTAAAATACCCACTAGAAACATTACTCCAGCAGTGGTGATGTGAACTGACAGACGCCAACTAGGACCGTGACTGAGCTAGTAACTGAGAGACTGACTGATACTGAGGCCCTCCAGCCACTGGCGGCGATCTGTATACTTTTGGTCCAGAGGGCATTGCTTGTGAGTCTCTCTTTGGCCTCTCTCCTCATAGACGGATTTGATACAGAGCCTACTATCGATCTTCTTGCTACGTCTTTGCCGACCAGTGTGCTGGCGACAGCTTATGCCAGCACAGCCCAAATGCAGTTTATATACGAAGTAGAAGTGCTTGCCTGCAAGAGAAAGGTACTGCAGCATCTGAATATCAGGATCGTCTGGCCCTGGGACAGGAGTTCCGGATGAAGTGAGAGCATGATCTAGCTCTCTCGTAGTGAAGTCAGCGTTGTAGCATTCACGATTCTGAGGAGAGAAGGGTGTTGCTTGAGGCTTCTCCACAAGTTTCCTGTGGAGGAAGGCAAGGTGATCGTGGAACGAGCTCGAAGTTTCCGCAAAATGACAGCCCATTGTGTCTGAGATTGCAATTGGGTCCACGATGACTTCTACTGCAACAGTCAGGCTGGAACTGGGGGAATGAACCTCAGTCACAGAGACCCCACGGAGGCTGCCCCATACAATGCAAGAGGGAACAGAACAGAACAGAATAGAATAGAATCTTTGTCACATGACATGTTATAAAATCATTTGATTGAAATATTGGTAACTCATCAATGAATAATTCTCTGACTACCTAGGTATACCTTCAAACAAGATACATTAAATGAAAGCATATGGATGCTCCCAGAAGGACATTAAAACATAAAAGATAAATACGTATCAGATTTAAACCACTGTGGAAAATTTTAGGAAACAAGAAGAAATCTTTCTTTTTAAGTATTTGTTATGTTTGTTTCTCTAGTGTATAAATGTGGACATACTTAATAAGACCACACACTACCATGAAATGAGCATATATATGTATACACCTAAATATTTACGTACATAGTTTACATGATACATAGTTTATTGGCTCGTGCCCACTCGCTCTGGCGGAAACGTCCACCAAAAAACGACCAGAAGGCTACGCACCACCTCCTGCTGTCACGAACCAGACGAAGAAGGCGGCGACTGCTGCGGTGTGGCCGGGTCCAGATCCATCGGTAGCCCGAGAGGTGGCGGAGGAGGGGGAGGGGAAGGCTTCATCCCCGTGGGGTCGTCCCGCGGTGTCGTGATGACACCTTCTCGCGGCTGCTCTGGCCGCGGTGTCTTCTAGACCCGTGAAACTGGGCGAAGAGAGACTGAAAGACCGTCGTGTACACTACAGAGGCGAAGTTGATTTTGATAGTGGCGCTGCAAGCCGTCGAGACCTGAAAGAAGATCCGTGCAAGCGCCAATTCGATAGACGATCTCGCCCCGCGCCCACCGTCTGCTATCGCTAAAAACCCTGTAAAAGACGGTATCGTGCGGCGCAAAGCGATACTTGCGACCTTCCTTCGGCGCCGGATGTTGAGGAGGGTGGAGCAGGTGGAGCAGTGTCCCATGGTGGCGGTCGTGAAGCAATGCCGCTGGCGATGGTCCATCTCGTGGGTGCGAACGATATGAGGCGAGAAACAGTTGCAATGCTCAATCCCTGGTGTGTGCGGAGCGAAGTCTGGTCATCTGCTGTTCGAATGTTCAGACAAATCGTTCCGCTTCACCGTTTGACTGTGGATGGAACGGTGCACTAGTTAGGTGCTGTATGCCATAGCGTTCAAACAAAGTTTCAAATTCATTTGACGTTAGCTGAGGGCTGTTGTCTGACACCAGTACTTCAGGTAAACCTTCGAGATAAAAAATCGATGACAACACCTGAATTGTGCTACATGACGTTGTCGAGTTCATTGACTCATATAGCAAGTTTCCTTTTGCTTTGCCAATCACAAGCAAGTAGTGAGTGTTCCAAACAGGTCGCACAAAGTCTACGTGCACACGTTGCCACGGTGATTGCGACTTAGGCCCAGCAGAGAATTTTTGTGGTGGAGCGGACTGATTTTCCGCACATGCGTGACACTGTGACGTCATCTGTTCTGTTTGGCGTCTATACCCTGTCAAGTACAGTGTCTACGAGCTAACTGTTTCGTACGAACTGTCCCTCAGTGTCCTTGGTGAAGTAACTGCAACACTTCTTTTGGCAAACCTTTAGGGATCAGCACACGTGACTGTCCACTGTCCAGTGATTTTTGAACATGAATCACTCTGCATTTTAGCGAGGCTATGCCGACGTGCAACGTATTGGCGCACTACAATGTTCTTCGTGTTAGGGAATGAGTAGGGCCTAGTTGTGTGAATGTAGTTGAGCAGAATGTTCAAATCTGGATCAACTTCCGTGGCCTGTGCAATTTAGAAATTTGTAGTAAGGTCTTACTGTACCAAACTGCTGAGGTGGTCGGTCCCTAAGCTTACAAACTACTCAGTCTAACTGAAACTGATTTACGCTAAGGGCCGGCGGAGGACTCGAATATCCGAGGTGGGCAGCCGCCCGGTCCGTGAGAAGACGCCTTAGACCGTGCAGCTAGCCCGCGCAGCCCTGTGCATTTTTCCTATAGGTCAGGGTAAAAGAGTGAAGCAATTCAGAATCTTGAGCATCGATGTGACAACAAGATGCAGCAGAAGCGTCAAAGTCTGTATCAGGGCCAACTGGAAGACGTGAAACAACGTCCGCATTATCATGTTGAGCTGTCGGACGATACACAACCTTGTACTGGTATTGAGATAACAACAAAGCCCATCGTTGCAATTTTTGGGTGGTTCTTACAGAAACCGTTTTCGTCGGATGAAACAATGACTGTAAAGGTTTGTGATCGTTACTAATTGGAATTTTCTCCCGTACAAATAGTGGTGAAATTTGTTGACACCATACACAATAGCTAAAGCCTCTTTTTCAATTTGTGGATGGTTACACTGAGCTTTCGACAGCACTTTTGATGCGAAAGCAATAGGCCACTCTTTAACACCACTTCTGTGCGAAAGCACTGCACCGGTTCCGTAAGAGGCTGTCTCAAATGGTTCAAATGGCTCTGAGCACTATGGGACTTAACATCTATGGTCATCAGTCCCCTAGAACTTAGAACTACTTAAACCTAACTAACCTAAGGACATCACACAACACCCAGCCATCACGAGGCATAGAAAATCCCTGACTCCGCCGGGAACCGAACCCGGGAACCCGGGCGTGGAAAGTGAGAACTCTACCGCACGACCACGAGATGCGGGCCGTAAGAGGAAGAGTCAACTTGCAATACAACTGGTTCGTCGGGATCAAAGTGAACTAAGCATCAATCACTGAGCAATGCATCTTTAAGTTTTTGAAAAGCTACTTGGCACTCATCTGTCCAAACAAAGGGAACGCAGTCGATGCAATGGTGAATTGTGCAGCATTCGGCATGAACCGAATATAATAGTTCATCTTCTCTAAAACTACCTGCAGTTCTGTAATATGGCGAGGAACAGGCAAATCGCGTATGTCTAACAAATGCGACTGGAGAGGCTGTACACCTTGACTGTTTTTAAAGCTGAGTTGCAGTATGTTGGTCATGTCATAAAGATCACACTTGTCCAGTCTACATTTTAGTCCTGTCTCAGATAACACACGAAACGAACCATGTAAATTGGCAATATGTTCTTCAGGTGTATGACCTGCTATGACAGTCAGTTTGGTACTTGGGCAGTCGGCTGTTTCAAGTATCGCTGGGAAATGGCGGGTGTGGAAGCACTGCCAAAAGGAAAACGCAAATATTTAAACAAGCCCAAATGAGTATTCACCACACACACTGTTTGAGATTCTTCGTCGAGCGGTAGTTGAAGATATGCATCGCTCAAACCAATTTTTGAAAATTAGCGTCCAGCGCCTAATTTGTCCATAAGATCCACTGGGCGTGGCAACGGAAAAGTATAAACGACAGTTTGTGGGTTGACTGTAGACTTAGTCAACATAAAGGCAAATGCGACCTTAAGGTGTGGGAAGCAAAACCAGTGGATTTGCCCATTGACTAGCTGATATGGGCGCAACAACTACATTATGTTGCAAGTCTTTAAGTTCAGCAGCGACTCTGTCCATAATGCAATGGGAACACTTCTAGCTTGGAAAAATTTCGGTTGAGTATTATCTTTCAGCGTAATATGTGCAACAAAATCGTTAGCTTTTGCCTAAACCTTCAGAAAAGAGTTCTGGGAATTCTTTTAGCAAGCTAGCTACACTGTCTTTTGCATTGAATCCAGACACTGATAACACATTTGGTCTTGATTCTTTTCATGTGTTTGGCTTTAACATCCAGGACAATATGTTCTCACAATCGCGTTATTGTAGCACTGTAAAAGTCACTTTTCACGTATGCGAGCGTTACGTTGCAGGCAAAGTACACGTTCCGAGAAAGGGAATGTCTTTACTATTGTAAGACGTCAGTTGCGTGCTAGTTTTAGGCAGGTGTGGGGGGCCTTAACAGTTCATATGTGTGGCGATTTAGCAATGTGACAGAAGCACCCGTGTCCAACTGAAATTTCACACATTTCCCACAAGTAAGTAAATGAACAGAAAGTTTGTTTGACTGACGTATCACTGACGAAACTGCACGCATGCTAGTTGTAGACTTGGAATATACTGCATTAATGACCTGGGCCTTGTGACTAGATTTTCGTGAGTGGGCCGAATTCTTATGTTTGATCCGTTGCAAAAATACGGACTGTACATGTCCTTTCCTACCGCAAGCGTAACACTGAGCTTGTCGGGAGGGGCAGTCCTGGCGTTTGTGCCGTGAGTAACACCTAGGGCAAGATTTAATTCAGTTAGCCTGAGTAGCCACCTTTTTAGTGTGCTGCTTATGCGGCGTGGAACGTTGTTTACTGGGCATAGCTAGCGCGAGCTGCCGTTGTAGAATGGGGCGATCATACGCAAGGAACTCAACCTGCCAAATAGCTGGCTGCTCAAATTTAACAGCTAAAAGGCACCAGAATCGTACTGATCTAGTACTTGCACTACCTACTGAAATGATGGATTGGGCTGTTTCAAAATTGGTTCTCCGAGTTTGACATTAGGTTCATTGTACACGATCACATCACGAAACATAATATCTGAATACCAAGCACTGCAAGCATATTTAAATTTGCATTTGCTTGTCATCCGCTGCAAATCTGTTACACACTCGGAGTAAGTTTGTTCTGACCATTTTTTGCAGTGAAAGAATTGATACCTAGCTGCTGCCACTTTCACTTGTTGTTCGTAATTGTTTGTTTTTGAGTCTACCACTGCGTCGTAAGCAGGTTGACTCAGAGTGGCGTTAGCAAAAAAATTTAGTAGGAGCCTAAACGTTACACTTCCTACTGTGGATAATAGATAGGGAAGGTCCCAGTACCTGGTACATTGTGAGCGAGGAGATGCATTTCGAACTGGGTCACCCACTCGAGCCATTCCTCTTCTTGGTTACGAAACTGTCGAAAAGGTGGTGTTGCAGCAGGAGTAGTAGGCGGTGCTTCTTTCGTCGAGCCCGCAGCATTGGCCAGTAACTGCTGCATCGTGTTGAGCAGTGTAGATACGAGGGTTGGAACTCAAGCAGTGGCAACTATTCATTTCCAATCGATGCAAAAGAGTTACACGTTTGCACCTGTTACTGTCCTTCAAAGTAGTCACCAGAGTTGTGTAGAACCCGTTGCCAGCGATGTGGAAGGTGTAGTATACCGCTAGCAGAGGCAGTTCTGTTGATGATGCGGATGGAGCGGTCTACTACTGCCTGTCGAATCTCTGGAACAGTTCTGAAGCGAAAGCCACGAAGTGGTTCCTTCATCTTCGGAATCAAATCAAAGTCACAAGAACTTAAGTCTGGGGAGTATGGTGGATGGTACAGTACTTCCCAGTCCCACCGACCGAATAGAGGAGCCACAGCTTGCGATGTATGCGCCCGCTCATTGCCGTGCAGAATGATGGGTGGGTCCCGTAGAGAGGGTTGCCACTTCTTTCACAAAGCTGGTCGCAGCTGATGCTCCGAAAACGAACAGTAATACGGTGCATTGACGGCCTGCTGTGGAGGAACGTGATGCATTTGGATAACACCATCACAGTCGCACATGACAATCACCATAACTTGAGACCGCTACATTCGCACCATCAACAGAACAGGCTTTGCTAACGGTATACTACTCCTTCCACATCGCTGGCAACGGGTTCTACACAGCGCTGGTGATTACTTTGGAGGGCAGTAACACGTGCAAGCATGTAACTCTTATGTATCGGTCGTGAATAAATAGTTGCCGCTATTTAAGTTCCAACCCTCGTTCTTGCTTTGTCTGAAACTGAAACATCTGCATTAGCTGTGTGGCATCTAACGCCTGCGGCTGCGGCGCCTTAACGGGGGGCGGGATAAAATGGTTCAAATTGCTCTGAACACTATGGGACTCAACTGATGTGGTCATCAGTCCCCTAGAACTTAGAACTACTTAAACCTAACTAACCTAAGGCCATTACACACATCCATGCCCGAGGCAGGATTCGAACCTGCGACCGCAGCAGTCGCACGGTTCCGGACTGCGCGCCTACAACCGCGAGACCATCGCGGCCGGCGGGGGCGGGATAGGTGGGGGGCGGGCACAAATGCAACAAAAAGACAAAAATATGTACAAACAAGTTTTCTGCAACGCCCACCGGAGAACACTGATTAGCAAAAACGACAATCTGTAAAAGCGTGTAAGCGCCCCTGCAAAGTAAAGACAAGAGAGAACTAAGGCGCCAGTACAACCTACACGAAAAGTTGGTGGCCATCGGGCAGTGGGTTCAGAGGATTCTCGTCGCCAGCTGTTGGGTCCTGCCCACTCGTCTCGTACAGGGTCCCCAAGGGATGCTGCGTTCTCGGAATGCTATACAACAATTCGAACAGATAAAATTAATAGTTTTATTTCAATAGAGCATATTTGACAATACTTAAGCCTAGCACCACTAAGCTCGGATCTGTTACATGGATGTCTAAGGGGCCTTTACATTCTTTTCACTTTTTAACATGTTTGTGTGTTTGTTTTGATTATTTAATGAACTGGAAATTTCTTTACTATGTTACAACACACTTTCCGTAGTTATCAGGAACGTTATAACATATACAAATGCAATAAATAATGGATATGAGAAATATTATATTTTTATCATGAAACTATCACTTTCATATAGATCAGACTTATATTAAGAAATCACAAAAGAACGTACAACAGCAAACCACAGATAAGAAAACACAAAATCAAAGTCAGAAATTACAATTGAGTTTTTCCTTCCTACTCACTTTCACTTTTAATTTCATACTGTTTTTGCAGGATGAGTGGAACACACATACTTAGAAAACCTGCAACAAACTATAAAAAGGAAAAAGACAAGATGACAAACGCGTGTATAGTTTTTACTCTTCAAACAGATACGACATCTTCCTCCTGAATAAAATTCAACAGATTGAACAGTTACAGTAACGATGGGCTCCATTTTCCCTAGAACACTTCCCGTTGCAGAGATAATTGAGCAAAGAATATCATGGGTTTACAAAAGCCTCCCTTCCACTGTTTGCCTAACAAGCTGTTGACCTAATTCTATGAGAATCGGCCTTCCTACATTATGCTTCCTCTTATTCCAGTTTGGGTTGTTTATCATGAAAATTGTTCCAGCATTGAGACAGGCAATATCTATGAAGGTGAAAAAAAGTTGCCACCTTCTCGGCCCTCGTTTTTCTGAATGAAGTTGCGTCATTTCATCAATGCCGTCTATGCCCCCTTTGGTTTCATTGTAGTACAGATTGATGTTTGTCTTGTTTTTTCCTTTGTAGACTCATCCACCTTGTTATCATTGTGTTGTGTGGAAAGAAGCAGGAGGTTCCTAGTAGGCTTCAGTTTCAAGTAGTATGAAACCAAGGTAACTGGTGCGTTGCTTTCTTTCGGATCTGTGAATAAGAACTTAGAGGAAAGTAGCTCTCGATCCTGCGTCTTCTTTAGCTGTTCTGGTATGTTTCTTCTGTTACTCTTGAATGTTCCCACCATAGTTAATTTGTCGTCATTGTAAAGCTCCTCAGCTAGGTCTATGGATGTATAATAACGATCTGTTGTGATATTTCACCATTTCCTGCCAGCGGATTCGCTAGGCGTCTAACAACTGCCTTTGCACTCCGTTCCTCGAAAGGTCGCTCATCCTTCCCTGGATAGACTTCCAGTTTCAGAACATACCAGATGTGTGCATCTGTTAACATCCTAATCAACATGCCATACTTCCCAGGCTTGTCTTTCATAAAGATCATAAAGGGACATCTTTCTCGAAATAGGGAGAGCATTTCATCGATTGTTAGATCTGAACTTGGTATGTATTATTTCACAAACATTTCGTCAATTTTGTCGAAAATTTCACGAAGGGGGAAAATTTATCCTGCTTTCGTCTTTCGTTTCTTTATCATCACATCTAACCCAGGACGGAAGTTCTCCACATCGAACACGACTCACTGTAGCTGTGTAGATAGTCTTTCCCAATACTTTCCCCCATAAGTCCTTAAGAGGCAGTCTAGTGTCATTATTTGTGCCCGTGCGTATCAAAATGCCAATGTAGGCGTACATTTCTTCTATGGCTGTAACTTTTTAAGTTCTTATTACCAGTTTCTTGGTTTGTAGAGTCCACGATAATGTTAATTATTTAGGGCATTACAAACTTTTTTGAAAGATTGACACACTAGAGGCCAAGCCTTCATGAATGAAACCGTCACGAAAATTCACTATATTTTGTACTGACCTGCGCACTTGGGTGGTAGGCACATAAGGGGGTGAACTCCGTGAACGTCGACACATTTTCATCTTCTTCTGGATCACTTTCATCACCTTCAGTTGCTTCAGCTGATACCTCTTTATCTGTGAAAAACCTCTGATACCGACGAGTCATTTTATTAGAACTGCGAGTAATGTACAACTGCTCGAACAACAAAGGAGATTTATTTCAAAACAACAATGGCAACGCAATACAGCGCTACCAACGGTCAGAAAATGCAGTTCTTTCTGCCATATTGAAAAATAATTTAATGAGGAAAGTTGTCACACCCATGTCTAAGGGGGAGGGGGGGCAAAAACTGCCCGCACTTAAATATATTAAATAATTAACAAAAATTATAAAATCATGACAGCACATCCTCTAGATATTTTTCTACAACTACCTAAATTCTTGCTTCTTAACTCCACAAACAGATATATCACAGACATAAAACAAATTCTCTGCGCAATTTTTGCCCTCCCCTTAGTGGTGCTAAGGTTAACTTTGATTTATATTGCCCGTTGCCCATCGCTTGCGACACTTGTTCTAAATCCAGAGTCCTGTGATACAGGTAATGTTCAGGCAAGTCTGTCACACAGTCTGTGGATCACTGCTAACTGTTCTCGTAGCACTCTCTGCTAGGCCGTGCTAATACTCCGTCAATACTGTCCACTAATGTTCGTACACTGAGCCGATCTGAGCGGCCGGCGCTGTCATGAGCGGCTCCTATATTCACTTCGGCTTGAGGGCGCTCCTCTCGTGGTGCGGTCCTCTTCCGCGCACCGTTGACCGACGTCGTTTCGCCGCCTTCTCTGGTCTTTCGATCTTCGTCTTTGTTCCAGCGCTTGTGGTTACGCCAGAACAATAAGTTCTCTTTTAATGGAGGTTTATGTTCTTTTTATATGTGTCCGTACTTGAACATTCTACATTATGGATGATTTTAATGAGGAAGACAAGGAAGAGATATTACTTTTGTTTTGTTTTGTTTTGTTTTGCCGGGTTCTGGGCGCTTTAGTCTGGAACCACGCGACCGATACGGTCGTAGGATCGAATCCTGCCTCGGGCATGGATGTTTGTGATGTCCAAAGGTTAGTTAGGTTTAAGTAGTTCTAAGTTCTAGGGGATTGATGACCTCAGGTGTTACGTCACATAGTGCTCAGAGCCATTTTTTGTTTTCCTGTTTTTTTTTCTGCATTATTTTCTATGTGTAACATTTGCTTTATAAATATTTTTCAGTGTTTGCATCTGCAGATTCTAGCTTGCAGTCCTTGGACTTTGGACGCATTTTATTGCTAAGCTTCACAGCCATGTAGTATGCAGTATTTTCAAATAATGTTAGCCTTTGGCAAGGCAACATGTAATCTTGTTTGTGCCTTGTTCCATGAGAATGTGTAAACGAATTTCCTTCAAAAAGATGTCGGTTTTTTAGCTCAAAGAGAAGTGTTTCCTCTATAAACTTACGAGGAATTGTCAATAAGTGAAGGCTTGAAAATAAAGGTTTCCGTGATTGTCTGTTGTTTATTCCACTTATAACTCTGATAACTTTTTTGTGTAACTTGAACACCATGAGGAGGCTTACTTTTTCATCACCCCAAAAATTATGCCACCTATTACAACTGATATAAAATATACATGAAACACAAAGTAACTGACTTTGCTGTTAGGAAAATTGTTTAGAACTCTCACTGCATAAACAAAACTACTTCACTGCTTCAGTAAGCAAACCACATCATCAGTCACTGACAAATTTCTTGTAGTAACCATAAACAAAAACTTAACAGATCCTGCAGTGATCAGTTCCCTGTTTTCATAACTTAACTGTGTTTATATTCAACAGTTTGTTTGGTCCTGAAGAGTACAATGTGTTCTTGTTAGGTTTAGTTTCATAGTATTATTATTTATCCAAGTTTCTAGATCTTGAAGTCTCTGTTTCGTTTTCTGTGCTAATTCTTCAGTGTTTTGTACAGCAGACTACTGCTTTTGAATCATCTGCATACAGAATTGTATCTGAAGTTACTTTACCTGGTATGTAATTTACATAACATTGAAATAGTAATGGGCCTAGTATAGACCCTTGGGGCTCACTTTCTTGTATTTCCTTCCAACTAGAGCAAGCTTACTCGCGCTGTACACTATATCGGGGACAGCATGGTTTTAAACAGCTGGTGAAGGAAGCACTATACAAATGAAGATTGCTAGTGTCATCACTAGTACCTGTGTTTGTCAATGCACTTGGGCTGCAGCTGCTATTTCGACGCATTAATCTCCCCCCCCCCCCAGCAGTTTAGAAAAGGCCATGGTTGTCAATGTTGCAGTGCTCCCTGACCCACCAAAGATTGTGTGGTGCACCATCCACTGCTACCACTAACATAGCCACAGTTGTGGCTCCGAAGCCAACCCAGGGCAAAAAGCTGAAGGCAAACAGTCCACCACTGTCGGAGTCGGGAAGTAAGCAGCCCAATGATTGGACATCATCCATTCTGACGTCTCTCTCTCTCTCTCTCTCTCTCTCTCTCTCTCTCTCTCTCTCATTGTTTAAGAGGCAATGGACCAATGGACCTTGATATCGGACGGCAAGTAACTCGCCCCAAGACTGAGCCTCCACCCACTGCGAGCTCCCCTCCCCAGCAGAAAGTCAGAATGAAAGTTCTGTCCCCATGATAAATGGCTCCTATCCTGCAGTGGAACATTGTGTTCTGAAAACTTGTGGAGCAACCGAAAATGCTAGCACAGGAGCGCTCCCAGTGCGTGTGTCTGCAGGAAACGCATTTTAAAGAGTCTGTGGTGGAGTGTATAGCTCCATAGGAAAGAGACAACAAAGATGACTTGACTGGGGAAGGTCCAAGGGAGGGATTGCTTTCTTTGTCAGTAATGCACACCTCTCCTCTGCTCTCACCCGAGCTAATGACATGCAAGTGGTTGCATTTAAGGTTCATATATGTCAGAGGATCGTTGATTGCTCGCTATATTTAGCTTTGCAAGTTGTTATTGACTCTGAGGCTCTAAAATGTCTTGTAGAACGCTCCCCTGACCATTTCTTCTACTGGAAGACTTCAGTACCCATCATACATTGTGGATTCGACTTCTACTTGCCCTCAGAATCGCGTTTTGAGACCCTCATGACGTCTCATGAGCTGTGCATTTTTAACACAGGAACTCTCTCTCATTTCTATGCTGCTATTGGATAATTCTGAGCCATCGATCTCTCTCTCTGCTCTTCAGCCCTTGTGGACTCTTTCAGTGGGAAATAACTGACGACCTTCATTGCAGTGACCACTGGGTGGAACTCTTCCTGAGAGGTTGCAGCCACAATGATCATCAGAGCCAAGTGGATGTTGTTAAGCCAGTTGGTCAGGTTCGATTGCCGTACAGTATCCAGGAGTGCGTGGGCCACATAAAAGTAGTAATCCACTGTGCCACCGACTTCTCCATCTCAAAGCCGTCTCGTAATTCTAGGTGGACATGTGTCGCTTCTTGGACTGAAGAATGCCACTCAGTCATTTGGGTCAGACATTCAGCCCCAATGTTTTAAGAGCCGCCGAACGGCGGAAAACCTCGCAACCCCTCGATTAGTGAGGGCAAAAGGTTGATGCATCACCACAGAGAGCCAGGAATGTTCATGGCAAGTGTTCCTCGATCTACCAATTATTCCACTTGTTTTACTAAAGCATGGAAAGACGTGAGGAGGATTTCTGGTAAGGCAGTCAGTTACCTAAAACAGTATTATTTAATCAAATGGCTCTTTGCACTATGCGAGTTAACTTCTGAGGTCATCAATCGCCTAGAATTTAGAACTAATTAAACCGCACTAACCTAAGGACATCACACACATCCATGCCCGAGGCACAATTCGAACTTGCGACCATAGCGGTCGCTCGGCTCCAGACTGTAGCGCCTAGAACCGCACAGCCATTCCAGCCGGCAGTATTATTTAATCGCCTGCAGACACAGAACAGATAGTGGCAGAGCATTTTGGGCTGACTGTTGCCACTGGTAGCCAGGATCCAACAGTCTGTCGGTACCGTGCCTCCATGGTAAGGAGTGAGTTGGACTTCAGAGTCCTGCAACTGCCCATTCTGCATGTGGGAGCTGGGTTCAGCACTGTCTGTGGCTCACAATACTGTGTCCAGTCGCAATTAAATCATATACAGCATGCTGCGGAAATTGGAGTCAGTGTCAAAAGAACTCCTCCTACAATGTTTTGATTTAATATGGAAGACAAGCAACTCTTGGAGGGAGGCAGTTTTGATGTTTCTCAAACCAGGAACGGACTGAAATTGCGCTTGCAGTTATCAGAGCATCGCCTTAATCAGCTGTGTAGGAAAGTCCGGCTAGAGGTGGCTATTCAGCAGGCTTTTCTACGTAAACAACGCTGCATAGGTATATTCCTTAACACCAGGAATGTGTACGTCACTACTTCGCATCGTAGTATTCTAGGGCGTGTCCACCAGTGGGGCTTTGTGACCATGTATGCTTCTTCATTCGCTCCTTCTTATCGAAGCAGTATCAAGTAGGTGACGTGGTGTCAGATAGTTTCAAGCAGCAGAATGGTGACCCTTGAGGCGGTGTTTTGTGTGTTGCTTTCTTTGCCGTAGCAACGAACGGTACCATGTGTACGGTAACAAGTCCCATACAGCGTTCCTTATTAGTGGACGATTTTGTGGTTTTCTGTTCCTCCTCCAGTGCTGCAGCAACAACTCCTCAGTTGCGACTTACAGTAAAAGGACTGGTAGAGTGGGCTCCAAAGACTGGTTTTGCATTTTTGCCGAGAAGTTTGAATGTCTTCATTTTAATCCTTCTTTGTATTCTTAATTTACGTGAATTGCTCATGTGGAACGCCATTTTCCCTTTTAAAGACTTTGGAGTCAAAAATGAGGCCCAAAAACCGCACAAACTGTCCTGGCTACCGTACCTGGAGGACCTGAAGGCGAGGTCCCAGTAGGCGCTGAACATTTTGAAGTGCCACAGGTCTTAGGGAGTGGACAGTGTGTGTCTGATACAGCTTAACAGGGCTTTCATGCGATCATGGCTGGACTACGGGTCCACAGTGTACAGGTCAGTGAAGTCTACTGTGCACTGTGAGGGGATCAGGCTGGCCACAGGTGCTTACAGGACCAGCCCCATACCCAGTCTGTGTGCTGAGGCTGGAGAAATGCCGTTTAATATCCAATTGGAGCTTTCCACGGTGCGTCCATCAGGCACGTCAGTTCCTCACTGGCTCGGTATACCGTACGGTCGCTCGTCCAGCTACGGCTAGCCTCTTTACCGGCGTGCGCTGGTAACGAGGTCATTTGGAATGTGCAAAGTGTGTGCTGGAGTCTTTAGTGGGGGACATGTGTGGGCTGAAATCCGGATTTTAACCAACCGTCACCCTGGTTATTGCAAATGCCCAGAGTAATGTCAGATTTAGTGCAGTACAGGAGAGACTGTGCTTCAGGTTCTATTTTTAATACGCTATTTTTTGACATTTTAAATGAGCCTCTGAAGTATGCAGCTCTATTCACGGATGTATCTAAACAGACGGACCCTGTCGGTCGCTCTACCGTTTTCCCAAATCGTGTCCTCAAGATCTGGTTGTCTCCGGAGTTCACTGTAGAGAAAAGAACGTAAGCCGAGCACACACGGATGGAGGATTACGCTAGCGACGATATGCGTCGCAAATGCAGAAATCCGCTGAGATTAGCGACTTTGCCAAAGGGCAGATTATTATTACGCAGAACCATTAACGAGTATCTCGAATGTTCACGAGAGTATCTACAGAAAGCGTTAAGAGGTCAGTGAAACTACCACTATGCACGAAGTGGCTGGATGTCCGCGACTCTTCACAGAACGTGAGGTGTGGAGGCTTGTCTACTCTGTAAAGTGGCACAGATGCCAATCTGAGGAGCCTCTGCGAGAGGGCACAGTGCCGGTGGACGCACACGCGTCTCTGAGTACACCATCCGGCGCACATTGTCGAACGAGGGGCTCTGCAGCACTCGACCCTGCGTATTCAAATGTTGACCCATCGACAACGTCAATCACGATTGTATTGCACTCGAGATCATCGAAATTCGACCGAATACAACTGGAAACGTGTCGCCTTGTTGGATGAATCGCGTTTTCGCTACACCACGTCGATGGTCGTCTTCAGAAACGCAGTCGGCCAGAGCGACGACTGCGCGAAACTTGAACCGCGCCACTGACGCAGACTGGTTAGAGGATTATGCTATAATACACATTCTCCCACGCTTCCGTGGGACCTGTGGTAGTAATCGAAGACACGCAGACAGCTGCGAACCACCTGCATCCCCCTCACACTCGATGTCTTCCCTGGCGACAATCTCATCGTCCAGCAGTACAATTGTCAGTTTCTCGAAGACAAAATCGTGCTACAATGGATCGAGGAGCACGATAGTGAAATAACGTTAATGTCTTGTCCACCAAACGCGTCTGATGTGAATTCGATGATTCCCACCTGCGACACTATCGAGCGCCATCACCGAGTACACAAATCAGCAGCCAGTTGCATACGGGAACTGCGTGATTTGTCCTTTTTAGGGTACACTGAAACATGGACATGTGACCATTTTCATTCATAAAGAAGTGCTGTGTGGTACGTCAGTGCGAAACACTTGTGAGACGCCCTCTAAACCTGCACGGCAGAACAGGTCATTAGGACTGTGGAAAGGGCCAAATAAGGTGTCGGTCAGGTTCACTCAAAATTGCAATTTTATTATAGTTTAATAACACTTTAAACCAAAACGGCATATAGCCAAAAATTTAGAACTACGAGTTTCAAAAAGGCAATTATTTCACCGCTAAGGGCGTCCAAACAAGATATCTTAAAAGTCAACTAAATAATAATGCAGATAAAATAGCAAATAAAATAATTAAAACATATAGTATCACACCTAGGCTGGAAAGCCTCAAGGCAAAAGTAGATAGAAAAAACATATGCAAGGTGCAATATATGCGGCTCAGGGCCAAAATTAAAAGATTATGGTAGTATATATTAAAATTTTCAAATTTAAGGTAGAAGGTCGCAATGTTTTTTTGGTTAATGGGTAATTTCAAGAATAACGTTGTAAGCGGCTTAAGGCCCACAACTTATTAACCAAAGTTCAGAAACACATAAAGTCCAGTAAAAACAAGAACCTTTAATTGTCTGTTTATAATCTATCATAGCCTATGATTTAAACACCGGTGAGAGGGACAATAAAGAAACCAGCACTCAGAAGCCTCCAGGGAGGTCGGTCTGCACTCATTCCCCCCCTGCGGGTTCGGGGGTTAGAATAGGCCCGCGGTATTCCTGCCTGTCGTAAGAGGCGACTAAAAGGAGTCTCAAACGTTTCGGCCTTATGTGATGGTCCCCTCTCGGGTTTGACCTCCATCTATCTAAATTATTCCGAAGAGCGAGCCAATTGGGGAAGGGCACCTTACATGGTGCACTGTATCCTTCGTGCAATTAGACCTATAGCCGTCTTTCTCGTCGTTGCAATGGTGTCCCGCTCGTTTTCGATCTCTTGGGCGATTACCACGCTGCACTCTGCAGTGTTTCTTTTAACTGTGACGACGACCTTGGCCATTTTTGCACCTAAGATCCAGCACGGTAGCCAGTCCGTTGTGGTGGGGTCGCCATGTACCCTCTTGGTTGTAGCCCCCTGACAACACAGGGATCGCTCTACTGATGCCTGCGCCGTTCACTCCCCACGTATGCCAAGGAGTAGATGCCCATCTCCCTGGGGCATCGGGACTCCCGGCAACGGCCATCCTGCCAGGTGGCCTTTGCTGTGGCTGGGTGGCGCCCGTGGGGAGGGCCCTTGGTCGGAGTAGGTGGCATCAGGGCGGATGACCCGCAATGAAGCGTGGTACATCATCTATCGCTGGTGGGCCTCCACCAGCAGTCTCTAAGCGATCGAGGTCTAACCTCAACGGGAAGCAATTGGATCAGAGATCGTTTCCCTCCCTAGCTACTCCATGGGAGGAACGTCTTGCTAAAGAAGGCAGTGGCGAATATTCACCCCGATACCTTGTGTGTACGCGGGTTGATGGAGAATCGTTCGTGTCGACCAAGCCCCAGTTTTTTGTGGAGCATTTAGAGGACAAGTTCGGGGAGGTGGAGGGCTTGTCCAAGATGCGCTCTGGCTCTGTGCTCATCAAAACGGCATCCTCTGCCCAGTCACGGAGGTTGCTCAATTGTGACAAGTTGGGGAATGTTTCAGTTACCATCACGCCGCATAAGAGTCTCAACATGGTCCAGGGTATTATATTCCATAGGGATCTTCTTCTGCAGTCCGACGATGAATTACGCGCCAACCTCGAACGACGAGGTGTTCACTTCGTCCGGCGCGTCCATCGGGGTCCGAGGGATAATCAGGTAGCCACCGGTGCCTTCATCTTGGCCTTTGAGGGTGATGTCTTACCCGAAAAGGTTAAGGTGATGGTTTACCGTTGTGATGTGAAACCATATATCCCTCCTCCGATGCGGTGTTTTAAATGCTGGAAGTTCGGGCACATGTCATCTCGCTGTACTTCCAGCATCACGTGTCGGGATTGCGGACGTCCTTCGCATCCTGATACTCCATGTGCTCCGCCTCCTGTCTGTGTTAACTGTGGAGAACACCATTCCCCCTGCTCACCGGACTGTCGGATCTTCCAGAAGGAAAGGAAGATAATGGAATATAAGACCCTGGACCGCCTGACCTACACAGAGGCACGGCGGAAATATGAGCGGCTCCATCCTGTGCCCATGACATCCACCTATGCCGCTGCTGCAACAGCGGTCCGATCCTCTCCCGTGTCGTCACGTACTGTTGCCTCTCAGCTATGTCAAAATGACCCGGCCCCCTTGGTTGTGGGGAGCACTTCGCCCTCTGTTGCTCCATCTACTCCAGGAGCGACACCACCCCAACCATCGGGGACATTCGTCCCCCCTTCCCAGCCGGAGAAGCGTAGGGCTTCTTCGGCTACTCTAGCCAGGAAGGGGTCCCTTGGGGCCCTCCCTTCCCAGGCTTTGCCCAGTGTCAAAGCGGATACCCGCAAAGTTTTGAAGCAACAACCGGTCGCTGGTCATAGGGCTTCACGGTCGTCGTCCGTCCCTGAGACTGACCCAGTGGGGCCCTCCCAGCCAGACCCTCCCAAGGCACAGCGTGCGAAGCCGTTGAAGAAAAAGGCTCCCAAGCATCCTGACATTGCGGTGGCACCTGTCCCACCGCAACCTTCAACCTCTGCGTCTGAGGACGAGGTGGAGATCCTGGCGTCCGCTGAGGACCTCGATCTCGCCAGTCCCTCCGACGCCATGGAAAGCACTGGCACAGGTGCTCACTTGGAGGCAGCGGGTGACCCAGTGGCGTAATCTGCCTTCCCCGTCCCGTCACGCCTTTCCCAGCAATGGCCAGTACCATCCTCCAGTGGAACTGCAGCGGTTTCTTCCACCATTTAGCTGAGCTCCGCCAACTTATCAGCCGTCATCCTTTCCTTTGCATTGCTCTGCAGGAAACTTGGTTTCCAGCAATGCGAACCCCCGCCCTCCGTGGCTATCGGGGTTATTTTAAGAACCGGGCAACTTACGAAAGGGTGTCTGGTGGCGTCTGCATATATGTCCTGAACTCTCTTCACAGCGAGTTTGTACCTCTAGAAACAGCTTTAGAGGCTGTCGCTGTTCGGGTGTGGACGCCACAGGCTCTCACCGTCTGCAGTATTTACCTTCCACCTGATGGTACTGTCGCGCAGCATGTCCTGGCTGCTCTGATAGCACAACTGCCGCCACCTTTTTTGCTGTTGGGCGATTTCAATGCCCACAACCCTCTATGGGGTGGGACTGTCTCCGATGATCGTGGTCGGGCCGTGGAGCATGTGTTGGCTCAGCTCGACCTTAGCCTCTTAAACACCGGTGCTCCCACGCATTTCAGTGTGGCCCATGGCTCGTTCTCGGCCATCGATCTCTCTATTTGCAGCCCTGGACTTGTCCCATCCCTCCACTGGAGGGTGCATCCTGACCTGTGTGGTAGTGACCATTTTCCCATCTATTTGTCACTGCCACAGTGTCATTCTTCTGGGCGCTTGCCCCGCTGGGCTTTCCACAGGGCTGACTGGCCAGCTTTTACTTCCGCTGTAACCATTGCGTCTCCCCCACAGGGTGACATTGACGAGGTGGTCCGTGTTTTAACCACGTCCATCGTTTCAGCGGCCGAGGCTACCATCCCCCGTTCCTCTGGCCTCCCTCGGCGGAAGGCTGTCCCCTGGTGGTCGCCGGAGATTGCTGAGGCTATTCGCGACCGTAGGCGGGCTCTCCAGCGTCATAGGCGGCACCCGTCTCTGGAGACCCTCATCGCCTTTAAGAGGCTCCGTGCCTTCGCCCGTCGACTTATTGCACGGCGTAAGCAGGAGTGCTGGGAGAGGTACGTCTCCTCCCTGGGCTCCCGTGTCTCGTCCTCGCACGTGTGGTCCCGTATCCGGCGGATTTATGGCTCCCAGACCCCTGTGGGTGTCCCTGGGCTGTCCTTGGACGGCGCTGTCTGCACGGACGCTGCCGCCATTGCTGAACGGCTAGCCGCGCACTTTGCTCAGAGCTCTGCGACTGCGTCCTATCCCCCCGCCTTTCGCTCTCTAAAGGAGCGAGCCGAGCGCACGCCGTTCTCATTCCACACGCGTCATTATGAAACATACAATGCTCCTTTCAGCGAGAGGGAACTCCTCGCTGCCCTCGCCGATTGCCCTGATACAGCACCAGGACCGGACTGCATCCATGCGCAGATGCTGAAGCATCTCTCCAGGGACTGCCAGAGACACATCCTCGCCATCTTTAACCGCATTTGGAACGAGGGCGTGTTCCCGTCGCAATGGCGAGAGGGTCTTATTGTCCCCATCGTGAAGCCCGGTGCGGACCCACTGGCGGTGGACAGCTATCGTCCCATTACCCTCACCAACGTTTTGTGCAAATTGCTCGAACGTATGGTGGGGCGGCGTTTGTGTTGGGTCCTTGAGTCGCGCGGTCTCCTCGCTCCATCCCAGGGTGGCTTCCGTCGGGGCCGGTCTGCAGTGGACAATTTGGTGCGGCTGGAATCTGCTGTCCGTACGGCTTTTGCCCGACGTCAGCACCTTGTTGCTGTATTTTTCGATCTGCGGAAGGCGTATGACACCACATGGAGGCATCACATCCTCGCCACGTTGCATGGGTGGGGTCTTCGTGGTCGGCTCCCGGCTTTTCTTCAAAGCTTTTTATTGCGCCGCTCTTTCCGGGTGCAAGTCGGTGCCACCTCTAGTTCCTCTTTTATACAGGAAAATGGGGTCCCGCAGGGCTCGGTGTTGAGCGTCTCGTTATTTCTAGTGGCCATTAATGGTCTGGCTGCAGCAGTGGGGTCGTCGGTGTCTCCTTCTTTGTATGCCGACGACTTCTGCATCTCATTTAGCTCCACGACTACGGGAGTCGCCGAACGCAGGTTGCAAGTCGCCGTTCGCAAGGCAGCATCATGGGCTCTGGCTCATGGTTTTCAGTTCTCTGCTGCCAAGACTCGGGTTATGCACTTCTGCAGGCGTCGGACGGTCCACCCTCATCCTGAACTTTACCTCGACGGCCACCTGCTTGACGTGGTGGACACTTGCCGCTTCTTGGGACTCGTGTTTGATGCCCGGCTCACATGGGTTCCTCATGTTACTCAGCTGAAGCAAAAATGCTGGCGGCACCTCAACGCCCTCCGCTGCCTTAGCCACACGTCTTGGGGTGCAGATCGCTGCACGCTACTGCAATTGTACAGAGCCCTTGTGCAGTCCCGGCTTGATTATGGGAGCCTGGCCTATGGGTCTGCGTCACCCTCAGTGTTGAAGTTGTTAGACCCCATACACCACTGTGGGGTCCGGCTTGCAACTGGCGCTTTTCGTACGAGCCCCGTGGATAGTTTACTGGTGGAGGCCGGGGTTCCCCCGCTGCGGTTTCGCCGCCATCGACTGCTCGCCGACTATGCTGTCCACGTGCATTGCTCGCCAGGCCATCCCAATCGTCGCCTGCTTTTCCCTGCCATGGTCCTCCATCTGCCCGAACGGCGACCTAGGTCTGGGCTTTCCGTAGCTGTCCGTGTCCAGTCCCTGCTGTCAGAACTGGGGTCATTCCCTCTTCTGCCTCCCTTCCGGGTCCATACACCTACGCCTCCCTGGTGTTTGTCCCGGCCATCTGTCCGTCTGGATTTGGCACAGGGCCCTAAGGACTCGGTTCCGCCTGTGGCCCTCCGTCGCCGTTTTCTTGCGCTCCTCGAATCATTTCCGGGCTGTGAGCCTGTCTACACTGATGGTTCCCTGGTTGATGGTCGCACTGCCTACGCCTTTGCTCACTCTGACCATATTGAGCAACGCTCCTTGCCGGCTGGCTGCAGTATTTTTACTGCAGAGCTGGTGGCCATCTTGCGCGCTCTTGAGCACATGCGTTTCTGCTCAGGTAGGTCCGTTGTCATCTGCAGTGACTCCCTGAGCAGCCTTCAGGCCATCGACCGCTGCTATCCCTCCTCCCCTCTGGTGTCCTCCATTCAGGAGGCTGTTTCCGCCATTGCCCGTTCTGGTGGTTCAGTGGTCCTGGTTTGGACGCCCGGTCATGTTGGCATCCCAGGGAACGAACGTGTAGACAGGCTGGCCAAAGGGGCGATAGACGCCCCAGCTTTGGAGATCGGCCTTACGGCTCGCGACCAGCAGCTGGTGTTGCGCCGTAAGGTACTTGGGATGTGGGCTGCTGAGTGGCGTGGCATGACAGCCCCGAATAAACTGCGGGCTGTCAAGGAGACGACCGATGTGTGGCGTTCCTCCCTGCGGGCTTCTCGCAGGGACTCGGTAGTCCTGTGTCGGCTGCGCCTCGGCCATACGTACCTGACGCACGGCCATCTCTTGCGTCGGGAGGATCCCCCCTTGTGTCAGTGTGGGTCCCGGCTGACGGTCGGCCACATTTTGCTGGAGTGTCCTCGACTGCGCACACTCCGGCAATCTTTTAATCTCTCGGGCACTTTGGCTTTGGTTTTATCTGACGATGCCTCCATGGCTGATGACGTTTTAAATTTTATCCGTGGTAGTCCTTTTTATGGTTCGATTTAGGGAGGTCCTGCGCCTTTCCCTTTCTGTGTCTTTTGTCCTCGTGTCTGTTGCTGTTCTGGTAGGCCGTGAGATGGTTGACTCTTTCCCTTTTTTGATCTCGTGGTCAGTCAACCAGTCTCCGGCCCTCTTCCTTTCTTCTGTTTCTTTCTGTCTGGTGTTCCTCTGTTCTGTTCTTGTCTGTAGTGTTCGTTGCTGCATTTGTGTTCTTTTAGCGCCTGGGAGGACGTCTCCTCCCCCTTTGGTTTTTATCTGCTTCGTAGATTTTCGGCTCGCCTGATTTTGGAATGGGGGACTGATGACCTTCGCTGTTTAGTCCCCCTTAAACATCCAACAACCACCACCACCTGCACTCATTCGCATAGGTGAGACAGGTGGTGAGCCCAACTACACTCGATCCATCGGAACCCAACCAGGAGACAGTCAGGGACTGACCGACACGACGACTCGCTTGCCACCAATCATTACATGAGAACTAAAACACAAAAACTTACGAACGTGATAATCCATGAAGTGTGTGTTAGCGGTCAAAACTACACACTGTGTGGGACAGCGTCAACAGGTGAGGAAAGGTCATTGCCTGAAATTACGTTAGTGGTCAGGGCAGGTAACCGGAACACTAACAGCCACAAGGCAGAAAATTCCGCTGGTACACTCAAATTGTAGTCAACAAATATAATTCAGTGCATCGCAAGGCAGCTAAATTTCAGCAATAGAAACATTCGGTGTCGCTCACAGGAGAACCTCTCCTACAGCGAACCACCGAAACGAACCACGACAACGTGGTTTGGGTAGTTGAAACTACTACTCAACTTTGACGTCCTGGGTCGGTGAACCACGAAGCTCGGAGCGCGTGTGGATCAGTCCGATCGCGACGACACTGTGGAGGGCCGCCAGAGGACCCAGGCGACTGCACCGCGCGGAGGTAACTTCCCTGGTCCGCAGCAACCGACCGACTCCCTGCAGGCCCCCTAGCCGGAAACTACATACACAAAACCAAAGATGGTACACGGTGCAAATATCGATACACAGCGCTGCTGCTACACGTAGAAGGAAGAAGAACCGCGACGAAACCGCAACAAGTGCGGGAAACCCAACACAGTTAGACAGCAAAATTCACGAAAACGCATAGTTGGGAGTGAGCACGGCTCAACTTGTGACCCTCGAAGTTTCCCTTCTTTTCATCGTGACGATTGATTAACACAATCACTTAGTTGAAGTATACATTTTCTGTGAATTACATTTCATTTTGAGTAAAGACGTCGGTATGTCGGATTTCAGTTACAATCCCATAGCTCCAGAAACATGCAGATGTGACACCTAGTTCCTAACCTCAAATTGCTTCGTTTGAGACTATCTTTCTGCGCTACATTTTGGATTAATCTATTTTCCGCACCCTGTATATACACACTGAGGTGACAAAAGTCGTGGGACGCCTCCCTCCTAACGTCGTGTCGGGCCTCCTTTTGGCCAGTGTAGTGCAGTAGCTTCTACGTGGTACGGCGTCGACAAGTCGTCGGAAGTCCCCTGTAGAAATATTGAGCCACGCTTCCTCTGTAGCCGTGCGTAAATGCGAAAGTGTTTCCGCTGTTGGGTTTGTGCACGAACTAACCTCTCGATTACGTTCCATAAATGTTAGATGGGATTCATGTAGGGGGATCTGGGTGGCCAGAGCGTTCGCTATAACTGTCCACCATATTCTGAAAATCAGTAGCAAACAGCTGTGGCCCGATGAAATGGCGCACTGTCATCCGTAAAAATTCCATCAATGTGTGGGAAAATGAAATACGTTAATGGCTGCAAACGGTTTCAAAGTACCTAACATAACCCGAACGCTGTCCGTTCCGTCTAAACACGGGCCACGACATTTTGGAGCCACCACCAGCTTGCACAGTGCTTTGTTGACAGCTTGGGTCCGTGGCTTCGTGGGGTCTGCGACACACTCGAACCCTACCGTCATCTCAAATAGGGAATCTTCTGACAAGGGCACTGTTTTCCAGTCCCCACGGGTCCAACCGATACGGTCACGAGCCCAGGATGGCGCCGCAGGCGGTGTCGAGCTGTTAGCAGAGGCACTCGCGTCGGTGGTCAGCTGCCGTTGCCCGTTAACGACAAATTTTGCCCCACTGCCCTAACGGCTGTTGCTTGTCTGTTAGGACTGACAGATACCGGAAACACTGCTGCTGTTGGTCGTTAAGTGAAGGCCGTCGACCTCTGCTTTGTGCACAGTGAAAGGTAATGCCTGATATTTGGGACTCTCGACTCACTCCTGACGTTGAGGATCTCGCAGTACTGAATTCTCTTACGATTTCCGAAATGGAATGTCCCATGCATCTAGCCCTAACTACCATTCCGCGTTCAGAGTCTGTTAGTTCCCGTCGTGCGGCCATAATCACGTCAGAAACCGTTTCACACGAGTCACGTGAGCACAGACGACAGCCCTGCCAGTGCTCTGCCCTCTTATACTTTGTGTGCGCCATGTTGCCGCCACCAGTATATATGTATATATCGCTGTCCCATGGCTTCTGTCACCTCAGTGTATATGAAGAAGAGTAACACCACGTTAACTCCACTACGAAGGAAAGCATTTCGTGTTGCCCCTACACCCAGAAAAATTAAACCTTCTTCGTCTGTGAAAGAGATCATAAAAAATTTTACTAATCTCGGACGTTCAATGAATTTGGCAAAATGTTTCGTGAATTGTTTATAAACAAAAGTAATCGATTCGAATTTGGACGATTTTCAGGTGCTCTGTCAAATAGTTTAAACAACAAATCGCGCTCGATTGATTATATTTTACCTCTGTCCAGTGTTTCCCAGAATTTGTGCACTGAAAATAATTCACAAGACGTGCGCACAAACACTTTAGTCAAGAAGCAACAATGCAGTTTTCTCTACATCGGTATCAGATTCACTGAACTCTGATTATCGCTTGCTTGAGATACGTAGTCGGTTAGTGGATGAACAAATAAATGTGATGAAGCTATTCACTTAACAGTGCTGGAGTGGTACCACGGCGTATCGCGAAGTACTGTACTGTCACCTTCAACGTGGAGCTCACTGCGATGGAAAGCCTCCAAGTCAGGATCGACGTTTCGCCGTGCTGTCTCCACGCTCTTAGGATGGAGGGCAGGTCAGCAGCACACAATGTATGTGTCGGATTCCACCCAGCGGCGGCATCGCTCTTGACTCCCTTTGTGCGGCCGCCTAAGAGACGCGGACTCTATTGTTGAGAGGAATTTTAGTGAAACCCATCAGATCGCACTATACTCCTGCATTCATCTCTAATGCGGGCTACAATGGCGTTGGCGGGAATTGCGTCTTCAGAGAAAAAAATTGGTTCAAATGGCTCTGAGCACTATGGGGACTTAACTGCTGAGGTCATCAGTCCCCTAGAACTTAGAACTACTTAAACCTAACTAACCTAAGGACATCACACACATCCATGCCCGAGGCAGGATTAGAACCTGCGACCGTAGCGGTCGCGCGGTTCCAGACTGCAGCGCCTAGAACCACTCGGCCACTTCGGCCGGCCGTCTTCAGAGAGTTAAGCAAAAAACGTTCTGTTCATTTCTTGTGTACTATCTAACAATTCGTAAAAACGTGGCAAATAAAGCCCGCAAAACAGAATACTGACGTCTAAAAATTGATAGTTGTAGGAGGTACAAAGTGGCAAAGCAGGAAAAAGTAGTTTAGGCTTCCAAAGGTGGAGGTGCAGAGATAACTGCTCAGTACTGGTTTGCTCCACGATTTCTTGATGCTCTTACGGCTCTTTGTGTTTACTCTATAGCCTTCTGTAATTTTCTTGTCTGCAGAATTATTTCGTACAACAAAGAAGGGAAAGCTGGAAGGACGAAGGAATATGCAGAAACACCACAGAAAAGGAAATAAATTTGAATATAATACGTAGGCAAGGGAAGAATGAAAGTGAGATGGGTGATACCGTAATGTCAGAAGAAATTAATAGTACACTGAGTTATTTAGACTAAAAAAAGCACTGGAAATAGACGAGATTCCCACAAAGTTACTGAGAGCGTTGTGAAGCCAATCGCAATATAAGCTTTACAGGTGGTATCCCGTCAAGATACGGCACAGAATATAACTTCACGAATATTGTAATAATCCCAGTGTCTAAAAGCGTAGGTCCTGACAGGCGTGAGTAACTCAAAGAATAAAAAAAAAACACTAAAGTCTCTGACACACAGTTCCAGTTAAGATTAGTTTGGGTATCTGGGCCATGATTTTACAACGTGAGCACGTAGTTGCTAATGTAGTACTAGCCTGAGAAGCACTAATATGTTAAATTAATGTCTGAAATATCTTTTCTTAGAATACAACATGTAGCCTACAAATATATTATAAAGGAATGTAATTTTATTGACGTTTAAACTTAAAGGGAAAAAAGAAAAAGAAGCCTAAAGGGCCTAGATACCCCTACAAAGTGGGCAAATGGGCCACAAGGGCCTTGGTTCCATACAAACTGTTTTTGTTTGAATAGTAAGTGGGCCTGTTGGCAAACATGTAAACCCCTGAGAAAATTAATAAAAGTCATTTCATTGACCCTGTAGTTGAGTTATCGACAACGTAAGATAACACCTTCAAAGTGACTGAGTATGAAATCAATTCAAATTTTCGAATAACGCAACTTTTATTTTACAATTACTGGTAAAGATCAATCCCACTACAGATATTAATATTTAAGTATTATACCATATGTGTAGTTAAAAAATATTCGATAGGTCACTCAAATCATCAGTAAACCTAATCATGTCCTTGAATCTAGCAGAGATGCTTCTAAGAGGCATTGACAGTTTCCTCACTACATGTAATGTAAGCCTCTTCTTCTGTTTCCATAGACTTCATTGTTTGGGAATGACGTCTGCAAAACATGACTTCATATCCAGTGTGCCACTGGTCTGTCACTTTTACTATGTACAGCTTGAAACTCACTTCTGATTTTGCATAGACTTCGACAACACACAATTCACCCACTTCTACTGAATTCACATCATGTTCATCTACTTCTTCGTCAGAATAACTTATAAAAGCATAATCATCGCCACTGTCACACACAGGAAACTGATCACTTTCTTCACTTGTCTCTTCAGCGGCGTTACTAAGTTTCTTCCTTTTAATTCTTTTGCTGGCAGCAGGCTTAGAAAGGTTGATCTTTGCCAACTCTTTCTCCTTTTCTCTTGCGGAGTGTTTGAGTGTCTTTCTGTTCGCTTCCTCCTGCTTTTCTGTTTCCTCTTTTTCTTTCATTAATAAATATTGTTTTTATGTAATAATCTCGCAGTTGGTAACAAGTCTTTTACGATTCTTATCACCTGTTTCAGGGGTTTTCTCACTCTTAAGTATGTCCAGGCAACGGCCTTGCCGCAGTGGATATGCCGGTTCCCGTCAGATCACCGAAGTTAAGCGCTGTCGGGCGTGGCTGGCACTTGGATGGGTGACCATCCGGGCCGCCATGTGCTGTTGCCATTTTTCGGGGTGCACTCAGCCTCGTGATGCCAACTGAGAAGCTACTCGACCGAATAGTAGCGGCTCCGGTCAAAGAAAACCATCATAACGACCACACGCTCCTCCTATCCGCATCCTCAAATGAGGATGACACGGCGGTCGGATGGTCCCGATGGGCCACTTGTGGCCTGAAGACGGAGTGCTCTTAAGTATGTCCAACAACAGGTCCTCAAAACTTTTGCGGCATACTCCTGTGGATGTACTGTCTACTCCTGGTGGGTTTGTAGCTGTGGATGCAGCGATAGCAACCATTCCCGGTGGCGCTGTCTCTATAGGTTTAGAAGCTGAAGACACTATGCCTGTTCAGTGGCAGTCTATTTCTTGTCGGATTACCTGTTTAAATTTAGGCAATTTTTTTTTTGTACTTCATCAGATCAGTTGTCTTGAATATTGATGTTAGGATTACTTCTTTGTTAACCCCCTGTACTTCCCAATCATAAATTCCAGTAGTCTTAAATCCATAGATAATATTTGTTATGGGCACATCTTGGACCAGTCAGGTGAAAAGTGAGATAAATGTGTGCTTAAGGATTTTTTTGCGTGGATTTCCTTTTGCCATTTACATAATTCACTGTCCCATTTGGTCTTGAGGCTTTTAAAAACTGACACATCGAGAGGCTGTAATAGGTGTGTGGTGTGGGGAGGTAGCTTCATAATGGTGACTTGATTTTGTTGGGATAGTCTGATCAATTTAGTTGAAATATGTGTAGTACGACCATCATAGATTAACAGCACTGGCCTTTCTTCACCTATATTTGGTAGAATCAAATCACGAAACCAATTGAAGAATAAAGTGGTTTCCATCCATCCACGTGCAGTTGCTGAAACTGCTGTTTGCGAAGCAAGATCTGCATTAATCCAATTCTCCATTACATATTTGCCTTTGAAAACGCAAAGTAGTGGAAGCTTTTAACCTGCAGCAGAACAGCATAAGAGCACCGATGTATTTTCACGCCCAGATATATTTGTTTTGCGTCTGCTTTTTGCACCAACGACCCCAACAACTCTGATTTTCGATGGATCACGACAAAATGAGGTTTCGTATCAGTTGAAAATCCTCCATAAAGATTCAGTTCCCATACAGTTTTCTCTTAAACATCAAAGAAGCTATGTACTACCCATAAGTTGACTTGCTCACACCTTTCGTGTTCGATACTTTCTGGCTTCTTGAATGACAAGTGATGCCTAATTCTAAAATTTATAAACTAGTCTACACCAGGCCTCTTTTCTTTGAAAGTAATGGACGAAAATGGTTTTGGCTTATATCGACAAGAAGTTTTGGATTTAATTCAATGTTACATCAGATAAAACAGCATCCCTTGTAGATTCAATCAGTTCACAATCTCATCTTCTTTAGCAGCAAACTCTTCGATTCACCACCACCACCTCTGCTGTTTCTTGAAGTGAATCCTTCACGACGAGTGCCCAGAATACGATGTTTCATTGTAGATCTAGGAACACTGTGGAATGTAGCTGCTCTTGGTGGTTCTATTGCCATTCCGAACATTTTAGATAGCTTTTTCTAAATCCTCTTCAGAGTAGCTAATGCTAGTTCCCCTCTGAATTTTTCTGACGTATGTTCTCACCATTATCTGCAAAAATAGTTAGTGAGATAGTCAAAAGAAGTTTCGGCTAGGTTAAATTAATGTTAGATTAGACAGTTAGAACTCTAATTCTACCTGATGTCTACAATTTAACATAATAATTTAGGGACGGAAACCTGGCTGAAACCAGATGTAAACAGTAATGAAATTCTAAACTCGGATTGGAATATATACCGCAGAGACTGGCTGGACAGTGAAGGGGAGGCGTGTTTATAGCGATAAAAAGTGCAATAGTATTGAAGGAAATTGACGGAGATCCGAAATTTGAAATAATTTGGGTGAAGGTCACGGTTAAAGCAGGCTCAAACATGATAATTGGATGTCTCTATAGGACCCCTGGCTCAGCAGCTGTTGTGGCAGAGCACCTGAAGGAAAATTTGGAAAATATTTCGAGTAGATTTCCCGACCATGTTATAGTTTTGGGTGGAGATTTTAATTTGCCGTACATAGACTGGGAGAGACAAACGTTTATAACGGGTGGCAGGGACAGAGAATCGAGTGAAATTTTTTTAAGTGCATTATCTGAAAACTACCTTGAGCAGTTAAACAGAGAACCGACTCATGGCGATAACGTATTAGACCCTCTGGTGACAAACAGACCCGAACTATTTGAAACAGTTAATGCAGAACAGGGAATCAGCGATCACAAAACGGTTACTGCATCGATGATTTCAGCCGCAAATAGAAATATTAAAAAAGGTAGGAAGATTTTTCTGTTTAGCAAAAGTGACAAAAAGCAGATTTCAGAGTACTTGACTGCTCAACACAAAAGTTTTGTCTGAAGTACAGATAGTGTTGAGTATCAGTGGACAAAGTACTGACTTGGCATAAAATCCTAAGAAATTTTGGTCTTATGTCAAAGCGGGAGGTGGATCAAAACAAAATATCCAGACACTCTTTGACCAAAATGGTACTGAAACAGAGGATGACAGACTAAAGGCCGAAATACTAAATGTCTTTTTCCAAAGCTGTTTCCCAGAGGAAGACAGCACTGTAGTTCTTCTCTAGATTGCCGCACAGATGACAAAATGGTAGATATCGAAATAGATGACAGAGGGATAGAAAAACAATTAAAATCGCTCAAAAGAGGGAAGGCCGCTTGACCTGATGGTACACCAGTTCGATTTTACGCAGAGTACATGAAGGAACTAGCCCCTTCTTGCAGCGGTGTACCATAGGTCTCTAGATGAGCGTAGCGTTCCAAAAGATTGGAAAAGGGCACAGGTCATCACCGTTTTCAAGGAAGGACGTCGAACAGATGTGCAGAACTATAAACCTATATATCTAACATAGATCAGTTGTAGAATTTTGGAACACATATTGTGTTCGACTATAATGAATTTTCTGGAGACTAGAAATCTATTCTGTAGGAATCAGCATGGGTTTCGGAAAAGACGATCGTGTGAAACCCAGCTCGCGCTATTCGTCCACGGGACTCATAGAGCCATTGACTCGGGTTCCCAGGTAGACGCCGTATTTCTTGACTACCGCAAAGCGTTTGATACAATTCCCCACAGTCGTTTAATGAACAAAGTAAGAGCATATGGACTATCAGACAAATTGTGTGATTGGATTGAAGAGTTCCTAGATAACAGAACGCAGCGTGTCATTTTCATTGGAGAGAAGTCTTCCGAAGTAAGAGTGATTTCAGGTGTAGCGCAGGGGAGTGTAGTAGGACCGTTGCTATTCACAATATATATAAATGACCTTGTGGATAACATCGGAAGTTGACTGAGGCTTTTTGCGGATGATGCTGTAGTATATCGAGAGGTTTTAACAATGGAAAATTGTACTGAAATGCAGGAGGATCTGCAACAAATTGACGCAAGGTGCAGGAAATGGCAATTGAATCTCAATGTAGACAAGTGTAATGTGCTGCGAATATATAGAAAGAAAGATCCTTTATCACTTAGCTACAATATAGAGGGTAAGCAAATGGAAGCAGTTAATTCCATAAATTATCTGAGAGTAGGCTTTAGGAGTGATTTAAAATGGAATGACCACATAAAATTAATCTTCGGTAAAGTAGATGCCAGACTGAAATTCATTGGAAGAATCCTAAGGAAACGCAGTCCGAAAACAAAGGATGTAGGTTATAGTAAACTTGTTCGCCCTCTGCTTGAATATTGCTCACCAGTGTGGGATCCGTGCCGGATAGGGTTGATAGAAGAGATAGAGAAGATGTAATCACCCCACGGAAAATTACCTTCTACCACGCAATAATTAATAATGGTCAATCAAATCATCCACATTTATTCACTTTTGAAAAGTATCTGATCGGATTTTCTAGTAATATATGCGCCGACAGCTCGTCGACGCCAAGGTATTTTTCTAGTACGTTTATTCTTTGGAATAACAGAGATACATATTTGGATTCTCCATGGTTCTTATAGACGGATAACTAGGACAGCTTCGGAAGTATCTGTTGGAAGATTGTCGGGTTGCTAAAAGAGACATATTTGCTCTTCTTCTCGCTAAAGCGAGCTATTAACGTTTGTGCCACTAGCGGGTTATTTGAAGAGAGAGAAAAATTGTAAACGCAAATTAAGTAAGACTGGGAATCAACAGAAAACGGAACATGTAATGGAGATGGATTGAATATACATTTTTCCTCAGAAATAAGGTTTGTGACCCTTTTATTCTTGAGTGAATGACGAATGAGTTCTCTGTCTGAATCATTGATGATTGTCTTGGCCCTGTAATTAGTGGGGAAGTTTCAGTTGTGACGAAGAGAGCCTGCAATCACCGAGATTTTATAAAATCGTCCAAAAAGGCTTCGGACACATCTGAAATTCTAAATCTGTCGTAAAATGAACGAATTGTTCAAACGATCGATTTTCCCAACTGAATGCAGCGCTTAACAATAATAATAGATATGAAGATCTTTTACAGCAAGCCAGCCGGTGAATATTAAGACTAAGGGCTCCACCAGAGATTCTATTGGGCTGAGTTCACCTAATGAAATATTATATTTAAAACTGTATATAGATAAAGGACAGAGAGAGAGAGAGAGCGAATGAAATTAGAGAAAATACGCAGAATCATCCATTAGTATAATTGTTTGCCTGTCTTATCACGGATCAGCCTAAAGATAAAACAGAAGGCCCTTACTTTACTGTACAGGTTTATGTGTGAGAGACATTACACCAAGTTAGCGGCAAGCTGCATTCACATACTTTCATCATTTACAGTATAATCCATTATAATGGCCAATCCGTGACAGGACACGTTTTTGGACGTTGTTAAAATAATTTTGTTCTCTTTTTCATGTGAACTATGACGAGCCAATTTAACTGACGCTTGGAAAAGAGAAGAAATACTCGTAGTCACATTAAGTGGATCTACAAATAAGAATATAAAACAACACGCTGGGCGCAGAGAAAAGGCCAGATCTATAATTCTATTACTAAAGCTTGCTAGTATAGATGAAGTATACGCTTTTCTATTTAGTATTATTGGATATTTGAACATTGATTGATTGTGTTCATGCTATATGTAGTTTGATTGACTTGCCCCAGTTGCATTTATTTGTACAAGTACAGTAAGAAACTAGCCACAGAAGTACTCTTGTGTGAACGGAGTTACATATAGTGACAGTAGAAGGGAGAGATATATATATTGACGGTAGAACATTTATATGGTTTTAACTAGGGCAATGTTTAAGATGAGTCAAGCAGAGCAGAGCGGATGATAACCGAGAGCATGGATAATATGAACACAAAATTAGCCTCAGTTACTGAAGGGCAAAATGATTTGAACGCGAAATTAGCCTCAGTTACGGAAGGGCAGGAAAATTTGAAAACTGAGATTAAGCAGCAGTTACAAGAAAGTTTTTCCGAATTAGAGCGGTGGATAGAGACGAAGACAAAGGAACTCAAAGATCAGGCCGAAGAGACGGAACGAAAATTAACTGCACAAATAGAATTGGTGAAAGCTCAATGTGAGGAATCTACTCACCGCGTACATGTAGAAATGAAGGAGTATGTGGCTATTAAGATAGATACCGTACGGGAACAGGTGGAAATGGATCCGCAATTAGTACAAAAGCAAGATGCCATGTCATGTGCAATTGCGCAACTTCCTGAATTGGCACGTACGCAGACTAACCTAAAGGAAAGTGTTGAACATCTGACAGAGCGTCAAGATGTTATAGACCACCAAATTAATTATTAACGGGTAAATTATCCGAAATCACATTAGAAAACAAAAGGCTAATGTGTGAAAACGTTGAGCAAAATGTTAAGGTAGCATTCCAGAGTCTAGTTGGCAAACAGGAAGAGAATTTGTTTGCGAAAGGACTTGAGGAAGTGCGACAGCAGTTAGGTGCTGATTTCGAGCATTGTAAACAAACGATAGAAGAGTCGATGCGCGTTTCACAACAAGGCTCAGAACAAATGAATACAGGCTAGCAGCAGAAGTTGGCAGCGACTATAGAGCCAGTTACTGCACATTCGCACACGATACCGACTGGTGTAAGTAACTCAAACATTAAATTGCCACGAGCTAGTTGTTCGTGTGAAGTCTTATCTAACGGAGATTACAAAAGCCTTTGCCATGTCGAAGAAAAAATGATAAAGCATCGGCAATTCCGGATTTTTAACACTGACAAAAGGCGGGTCCATCCAATTGTTTTTATTCGAAGTTTCAGAGGAGTGCTACCCAGAAATTGGTCGGAGTGGCAGAAGATCAGTTTCGTTACAGGATATATACAAGGTTCGGGGGCGATTTGGGCCTCGGACATGACTTCTGTTTGCTCGACATATGACGATTTTGAGAAGGCGCTTTTAGCAAAGTTCTGGTCAGAAGGGGTACAGGAACGCCTAAGGCAGGAGGTGCTCTACCCAGAGCCTTTCTCCTTTTCAAAAGGAAGCCTTAGGAAGTATTTTGAAAAATATATAAATAAAGCTAGATAGTAGGACAGACCTATGCCCTTGCCAAGCATAATAAACATACTTAAGGCAAGACTACCAATTAGCATCCGGAACCAATTGATTTACGGCAGTGATTAAAGACTTGGAGTCGTTCCTCACGACGTTAGACCATATAGATATTATTAAAGAGAACAACCAGAAAGCCCGTAATAACAGATTCCAATATACGGAGATAGAACCTCCGCCCAACGGTAGGCAAGGGAATGGACAGAGATCGTTAAATAGCAGAGAAACCCCTCAAAATCTCAATAGTAATACCGGCAATAGTCTTGCGAGGGGCTATCAAAGGAACAACAGGAATGGGAAAAGATACAATCCCGTGTGGGGGAACGAAAGGAATTTCAGACCCCAAGCCTGGAATAATAACAGTAATAGAAAGTGAAATCAATCGGGGGGAATGAATTCAAATAATCAACATCAGTGGGGACGGACATCTACGAATCAACTGGTAATTACCGAAGTGACGGATGATGTCAACCAGCAGGCAAATCAAAATCCAACAAACTTGTAAGGACCCACTCGTGCCCCGGAGGAGCGGTCAACAATTGGTTGAGGGGCTACAGGATATGTGTACCCATGCTAACGTATAATGGTGGACGATTACTGGCAGATGAATTGACCGAGGACTTAGAACCCCAAGATGAGGATAAGGAACAGGTGGCAGTAGCCGAAGTGCAAGTCATTTTGGAGACTGTACCTATAGTGGTGGTTTTAGACACAGCTGCAACCACAAATGTTATTTCGGAGGCTCTATTCAACAAGATCAGAAATATAAGACGAGTACCAATTTTTCCAGTTCAGAATTGCAGAATAATAGGCGCCGTTGGGGCTAGATCGGCTAATGTAAAAGTGCAGTCACTACTTAGTGTAAAAGTCGGAAATGTAGCAATATTAAGCACATTCCTTGTTGTGAAAAATTTGGTGGTAGATTGCATTATCGGAGTCGACAGCCTACGTCAATACGGATGCAGAATAGACTTTAAAACAGGAAAAATTTGGTTAAATGTAAATAAACAAGAAATTGAGTTGGACTTGTTGAAAAAAGAAAGCCTTACGAGAAAATATAATTGTGAGATCAGTGTGCAAGTAATCAGGACGGCACAAAATTCCAAACAGCATGTAATTAGTGAGTTCCAAGTCAAAGGAGATTTTGTTCAATTAGTATACGAGAAGTTAAATGAATCCGACTGCATTACTGAAGATCAGAAGAAGCAGCTAAAAGAATTATTATTAGCGTATAAAAACGTGTTTGATGAAAGGGCAGGAGTTATTAAGGGATACATATGCCATCTCTACGTTAAGCCGCACGAAACGTATTGTAGAACTTTCTATCCTGTTCCCTGGAGGTTAAAGGCTCAAGTTCAGAAAGAAATAGATCGCATGTTGAAATGGGGTTTGATCGAACCCTCTACAAGCCCATACTGCTCCCCATTGTTGGTCGTGCCAAAAGCAAATTGGACTGTGAGACTGGTACTCGACGCCAGAGAAATAAATAAAATCATAATTCCAGTGAGAACACATCCGGAAAACATAGACGAACTTAAACAACGGTTCCAGGATGTCCAATATTTGACAAGCATTGATTTGCGGAGTTCTTATTGGCAAGTCAAGCTGGATGAGTCATCAAGGAAATATACGGCTTTCATTTATTCCGGAAGAAGTTACCAATTTACTGTAGTTCCTTTCGGACTCAACATTAGTGCTGGAATCTTTATAGCAGCTCTAGATTATGCACTAGGCCCAGAACTAAGAACCAGGATAACAGTGTTTGTTGATGATTTGCTTATTGCATCGAAGACTAGGGAGGAGCATATTACCTTACTGAGACGGGTGTTGGACGTGTTCCAAACCATGGGATTAACTGCTAACCTACAGAAATCCCATTTTGCAGTAAACAGAATCAAGTTTCTGGGGCATATAATTGACGCAAAGTGAATTTTACCAACCAAGGAGAAGCTAATTGCGATTAGTAAGTTTCCAACACCCAGAAAGAGGAGGCAATTAAAAGGGTTTATGGGTCTTGCCTCATTTTTTAGAAGATTTATAACAAATCAGGCCATGAATGCAGCAGCTCTAAATAGTTTGCTGAAGAAGGATGTGCCCTGGCTCTGGACATTAGAGTGTCAAGAAGCATTCAAGGAGATAAAGAAGCAATTAGTAAATGCACCGCTTTTGTACCATCCGGACATGCAAGAAGAATTTTACTTGTCAACAGATTCGTCGAATGTGGGTCTTGGAGCGTGCTTTTTCCAAGTACGCAAGATAAATGGACAACTCACCTTCTGTCCTATTGCGTTTGCCAGTCGTGTTTTGTCCAACTGTGAACGAACTTACACGACGACAGAATTAGAGGCTCTTGCAGTCGTCTGGGGTTTTAAAAAATTTCATTATTATCTATATGGGTCAAGACTATCGTATATTGCGATCATCAGTCATTAACGTTTTTACAAACGTGTAAACTGTTACACCCCAGACTGGCTAGATGGACTCTCGCTCTGCAACAATACCAATTTAAGATCGTGCATGTCTCAGGACCGCAAAACATTATTGCTGACGCTCTATCAAGGTCACCGCAGGGTTTGACTAAAGAGATTGAAGTAAATAATAACTCTGAATTCCCTGTATTGCTGCTGCAGGAAAATCCATTTAAGACATACTACGTCAATTTGTGTGCGCATATGGCACAGTTACAGAAAAGAGATGCTCAATGGGGAAGTGTCATTCAAAGGTTACAATACCAACCTTCGGATCACATGGCAAATTATTCCAAACTGGTGAATGGCGTATTATTTTTCCGCTGTGGAAGGCAAAACAAAGTCCGTTGGTGTGTTTGTGTACCTGAGGCGCAAATAGAAAAACTTGTATGGTTCACTCATTTAACCTGGGGACATTTCGGTGCGACAAAATGTGCAGACAAGATAAGTGGGTACTGTTATTTTCCCAACATAAAGCGCAGAGTGCATGAGGTCTTCAAGAGATGCATAATCTGTCAAAAAACAAAGCTGGATTGAAAAGGGACTAAGCACCCATTATGCTCTATATTAGTCCAAGAACCAAAAGAATTAATTTCGTGCGATCTGTGTGGACCGTTACCTACTTCAAGAGGTGGTGTTAAATATGTGTTGGCATTTCTCGATGTGTGTACGAAATACGTAAAGCTATACTCGATAAAGGCGGCTACAGCCAAAGTAATTGTATTAAGATTGATAAGGGATTATCTTCCACATGTTGGTACACCTAAGGCGATCATAACAGACAATGCTAAAATATTCAAGGGACTCCGATGGAAACAGACTTTGTCTCAAGTCGGTGTGAAACACATACTAACATCATTTTACCACCCACAAGGCAATTTGGTTGAGAGAATTTTAAGAGAATTCAATCGATTTATGAGGACGTATTGCCATAATAAGCAGACTGCATGGGCAAATTATGTGGAAGAGTTTGAGCAGATATACAATAACATGCCCCACTCCTCAACTGGATATACACCTCGTGAATTGATGTTTGAAGCAAAAGAGGAAAACTTCTGGACTGACCATATGCCCAAAACTCAGGAAACTAAGATGCCTTGGGAAGAAAAAATAAGACAAGCCATCATAAATATGACGAAAAAAGCTGATCAGAGAAAACAACAATTTGACAAATTAATCAAGAGGGTACAGACATACCGGGTCGGAGAAAAGGTATTAGTCAAAAGACATACCAAATCATCCTTAATAAAGAAAAGTATAAAGAAATGGGAGTTACTATATACTGGCCCATACATTATTCTACAAATTCCGAATCCTGGGGCTTATCTATTAGCATACCCGGGATCGAACAAAATAAAAGGGTTATTTTCCCATAACGACTTGAAGAAATTTAATGAAGACTAGAAGATAGGGAGGAATGGTGTTGCGAGTGCAATAAACTGTGTGTGTAGTGTTAGAAAACTTTAAATTGAAATAATTAATCAGTGACATAGACTATAGAAATAGTGACTAACTATTACTATCGAGTGTTGGAAAGAAGATAGTGGAGATAGGCTTCACCTGTGTTTGGGTGAATATGGAACTTTAGCATTGCTAATGTCATCAAGATTTATAAAGGATCTAACTGACCTTCAAGAACAATGAAATGTTTCCCGTAAATGACACTGAATAATCAAAAGAGGTTCCGAGTGAAGGTTCATATATAATTTCAAGTGCACGTTTAGATGTGTAAACGTGTGAAGGGATGTGTTGAGGCAGTGAATCATGAGTGACGGTTAACGCCGCAAAGATAATTTCCCGCGCAAAACAGTTGACGTCGGCGCGAGAGGTAGAATCGATATAAACGACACAGAGAAAACACCTCGCACCAAACGCGAGGGTAAACTGATTCAAGTTGAACTTTAAAAAGAACAGGTGTTATAATTAGAAGTTAAGAGTTTTTAATTTATTATTGAATGTTTAAAAAAAGTAATATTCGTAGAATTAATAGTTATTTAATGGGTCGTGTTCGTTTGGAATTTTTGTTTGAAAAAAAAAAAATCCATTTCCATATATGTGCATGTGTGAACGCCGTATGAATCAGAGAATAAATGAAATAAGTGAATCCGCATTCCTCAATGCCAATAACTTTTACATTACAACAATCAATTGGAGAAATATGTGTATTTAGGAGAAAAAGTTTTTGAGTATAGATAAATTATATGACTTTCAAGGGAATGATGGATTATGTCTTTGTATAAAGTGAACTACACTTTCCATTATTGGATGATTTGAATCCAAAATCTATTGTAAGTTGCATGTATCCTTTAATTACGAAGAACAAATCAGTGATAGAAAATGTGTCAGAACTTTTGGACTTATAAGCCCAAGTGGGGATGCAAAGTCAAAAAGAGTATTCAAACGAGAGTAAATATGATGATGCCTTTGGCAACATCATTAGTTAATGGCTAAATTCCTTGAAGTATGTCGTAACAAAAAGGATCCATGAAGCCATAAGGATTTTGCTTTCAAAAAGGAGAATCTTGGACTGTGCAACCTAACTAGTTCTGTTACAGGAAGAGTTTCCCTTTTGGTCATTGCTAATTCTTTTGGAATGAATGTTGCATGTGAATTCGAGTATTCCTGTCCCTTCTACTCTTCCCATTGTGGGCCGCGTAGAAGACCGACTACAAAGTGGGCCGCGTAGAAGACCGACTACAAATGTGGATGTCGGGGAAATGCAAGACCCGGGGGAGTTTTAGCACCTCAAGATATTATCCTAGGAACAAGATTGTAAAACGAAAATTCACGTTATTTATTGTAAAATGTTTTTTTTTTTTTTTTTTTTTTTTTTTTTTTTTTGCTAGAGGCACAAATCACTCTTCTCCAAATCGTGATATAAATTGATCCCTGTCTTTCCTTTAGAGATCTATTTCAAAATTATTTTTTTTTTCTATGGGCTTTCCTATCTTCTATGTACCGTAGGCTGGGGGTCTAGGCTTAAGAGGTTTTCCAAGGTTTCCCTGCTTAAGAAAGTTCCCGAATGGGTAGACCCTGATAACAGTTTCATGAAAGATCATCTTCCTTGGTTGTGCACAGCAAACATAACACCTAGATGCACGTAAAAGCAATACAGCCGCAGTAACTGTCTCTTCATTTCTTCTGTTTTCAACATTTCTTTTCTTCGTCTGTCTTAAACATAATATTCTTTTTCAGTCGGAGGACTGACAACCATCACTTCCGGGTTATCCACACTAATAGATAGCTCGCGAAGTGTGTTCGGTAAATCGAAATTGAGCTCACAAACTTCGCTCGCTGCGAGGGGCATTGTAATCTCCCGACGGAAAATTACCCTCTACCATGCAATAATTAATGTTGGTCAATCAAATCGTCCACATTTATTCACTTTTGAAAAGTATCTGATCGGATTTTCTAGTAATATATGCGCCGACAGCTCGTCGACGCCAAGGTATTTTTCTAGTACGTTTATTCTTTGGAATAACAGAGATGCATATATGTATTCTCCATGGTTATTATAGACGGATAACTAGGACAGCTTCGGAAGTATCTGTTGGAAGATTGTCGGGTTGCTAAAAGAGATATATTTGCTCTTCTTCTCGCTAAAGCGAGCTATTAACGTTTGTGCCACTAGCGGGTTATTTGAAGAGAGAGAAAAATTGTAAACGCAAATTAAGTAAGACTGGGAATCAACAGAAAACGGAACATGTAATGGAGATGGATTGAATATACAATTTTCCTCAGAAATAAGGTTTGTGACCCTTTTATTCTAGAGTGAATGACGAATGAGTTCTCTGTCTGAATCATTGATGATTGTCTTGGCCCTGTAATTAGTGGGGAAGTTTCAGTTGTGACGAAGAGAGCCTGCAATCACCGAGATTTTATAAAATCGTCCAAAAAGGCTTCGGACACATCTGAAATTCTAAATCTGTCGTAAAATGAACGAAGTGTTCAAACGATCGATTTTCCCAATTGAATGCAGCGCTTAACAATAATAATAGATATAAAGATCTTTTACAGCAAGCCAGCCGCTGAATATTAAGACGAAGGGCTCCACCAGAGATTCTATTGGGCTGAGTTCACCTAATGAAATATTATATTTAAAACTGTATATAGATAAAGGACAGAGAGAGAGAGAGAGAGAGAGAGCGAGCGAATGAAATTAGAGAAAATACGCGGAATCCTCCATTAGTATAATTGTTTGCCTGTCTTATCACGGATCAGCCTAAAGATAAAACAGGAGGCCTTTACTTTACTGTACAGGTTTATGTGTGAGAGACATTACACCAAGTTAGCGGCAAGCTGCATTCACATACTTTCATCATTTACAGTATAATCCATTATAAAGATCCAACAGAGAGCAGCACTCGTAGTTACAGGATAATTTAGTAATAGCGAAAGCGTTACAGAGATGACAGATAAACTCCAGTGGAAGATCTGCAAGAGAGACGCCCAGTAGCTCGGTACGGGCTTTTGTTGAAGTTTCGAGAACATACCTTCACCGAGGAGTCAAGCCGCATTTCGCTCCCTCCTACGTATATCTCGAGAAGGGACCATGAGGATACAATTAGAGAGATTAGAGCCCACGCAGAGACATACCGACAATATTTCTTTCCACGAACAATACGAGATTGGAATAGAAGGGAGAACCGATAGAGGTACTCAGGGTACCCTCCACCACACCCCGCCAGGTGGCTTGAGCGGAGTATGGATGTAGATGTAGAGGTAGATTCACAAGTAAATAATAAAAACTCACTTGAGTAATGAATTAAAGAATAAAAATAATGATAATTAATGTACTTGCGGTAAATGGATATACGTGGGATTAATGTGTCCTGGGTGGGCCCAGGTACCCCAAGCACCTGGCCCAATTGCCCCATTTTTGACAAACTTTTGGGGTAACTGGGCCACCCCCTCAAACTTACAACCTAAAGGATCACACATGCTGCCAGTAATATTTCAGGTGTTTAGCATAAAGTAGAAGCATGACAAATTACTTGTAACATTGATAATACTTGCAGTGAACCCTTAGATATTCTGTCAAATCATGATGACACCACGTTGATATACAAATCCAGCACTACAAAATTGAAAACTTCCACATACGAAAACCAAAGCACTTAGAAAGATGAGACTGCTTTCTCAAGGAAGACGCCATTATCCTTCAGTGCTGCCAACCACTTGAAGTGAAATTCCTCTGACAACTGTTACAGGAAAAACTCATGGCCCATTTACCCCCTGGGCCCGCATACCCCAACTGACCTTAGTCATTGATAGAAGCCATGTAAGGCAACGTTCAAGAGAAATGCAAAAATACGGCAGTCAGTGTGAAACCTAAGGCTTTTCTTAGAAGGTAGACTGGAAGAAACGATTTGTTGACTTAAAAAGCCTGTTGACAAGCTGACTGGAATACGAGAACATTGAAATCTGGATATATGTTATACCTCATGATAAGTAATTTGTACGCTGAGTAAGCACTAAAGAAAACTGAAGATAAATTTGGAGTCACTATCAAAGTTCAAATGGTTTGTCTGTGCCATTATAATTGTCAGGGACAGGAAAGGACTTGCCAAAACTGTTAAACAGAATGAATAATACCTTCAAACCTGGTTATAATATGAACATCAACAAATGTAAATAAGGGTGAAGGACCGTTGTCGAATTAAAACAAATGATCCAGAAGGTATTACAGTAGGAAGGTAGTTACACAAACAGACGAGTTTTGGTATTTGGGCAGCAAAACAACGAAAGAGTACAGAAGTGAAGAACTTATAAAACCCAGACTGGAAGCAGCAAGAAAATCTCTTCCGAACAGGAAACTAAGTGGTAGGAAGACTTTTGTTCAAGTAACTGTTGGGAGACTTTTCTGGGACTGTTTGTCTGGAGGGTAGCCCTACATGAAAGCGAAACATTTACAATAAACTCTTTTAACAAGAAGATAGTAGAAGCTTTTAAGATTTGGTTTTACACAAGATTTGATGTGTGGATCAGATAACCACTTGAGAGTTACTACTACTGAAATTAGTTGGGAAGAAAATATTTTAATGCCAACTTTTCATTAAAGGAAGGGATCAGTTGGTAGGGCATTATCCTGAGACAGCAAGAAATCAACTACAGTTGAACTTTCTAATGACATTGGCCGTAGCACAGAAATCACAACGTTATGATCCAGTCGTCGTTGTCGCCGTATTCCTCGTAAGGAACATACTTCTCATCCTTGATTACCTATACGAATGTATATGAGTATATCTCATATGTAAAGAAACTTTCAGTCTCAATTATCAACAAGATTTTCCAAATCAGTGTACCGTAGAAGTAAATCTGATGTAATATCGCAACCTGACGTATTCACCTCTGTGTCCTTCCGTCAACAGTAGGTACAGTATAGACTTCCCAGTCCAGTGTTACCCTAGCGCATTTGTATTACAGTAGTTGTACTGTTGGCGAGTCCTGTGATCATCGCAATTCACATCTGTTTCATAACAGTTCGTTATGAAGCTCACGCATTTTATAACTGCATGGCCAGTAAAAGAAATGTCTTTACGGTGGAAGAAAAAGTGTAAGTGATTCATGAAATCGAGAATGGAGCTAAAAAGGTTGACGTTTGTCGTCAACTTGGCCTCGTTCTTCCAAACCATTTGGACTGTGGAATTCACAAGGATAAAATTGTTACTGCGTTTGAACAAAACGCATCTAAAACTAAGCGATTTCGAAAATCTGAACGGGACGACGAGGATGAAGAGCTGCTTATGTGGTTTAAGTAATGGGGAAGCATCCATGTTCCCATGAGTGGACCTCTCCTTATGGTGAAAGCAGAAGAATTTGCCATGAAATTATATTTTGGGGTATTTGTGAGCAGTAGTTGATGGGTTGACAGATTCAAGCAACGCCACGGCATTGCTTTTGGCGAAGTGAATGGTGAAACCAATAGTGTGACACTGAAACAATCCAAAAATGGCTCACTATCGTGTGATCTACAATTCATGAACGACATGCAGGTGTGACATCTTTAATGCAGGCGAGACTGGCATCTTCTTTAAATTGACACCTCACAAAACTCTGAACTGCAAGGGCGAAAAATGTGTTGGTGGCAAGTTATCTAAAGAACGAATAACAGTTCCATCTGCGTCAGCACAAACCAGAATTGAGAAGAAAAAAACGTTAGTGATAGGTAAATCAAAAACTCCTAGGTGTTTTGAGCATGAAGGAAATCTTCCAGTGCACTACAATGCTAATAAAAAGTCCTGGATGACCTCCGAACACCTTGAAATTGAGATAAGCATAGGGATCGGAGGTCAGAAGTCAGGGAAGGAAGATTGACGCAGTCCAGCACATCCTGCACTCTCCAGTCTGCAGAATATTAAGCTTGATTTTCGTCCTGCGAATACGACATACTTGTTGCAGCCTACGGACCAAGGAGTAATTAGGAATCTGAAATGCCACTATTGTAAACTCGTATTAATGAAAATGGTACAATGCATTGAGAAAAAGTAGGGTTATTCTATTACACTGGTGGATGCGATTAAATGCATTACCAAAGCTTGGAGCCAAGTAACAGCCCAAACAATCAAGAACTGTTTCCGTAATGCTGGATCACAACTGGAGGAATAAATGCATCCGAAACTGTAGACAAGTTCTATGACACAGATGATCTGACGCCATCTGCATTGCAGCCAGAAATCAACTGTGATATTCTCAATCAGAGCGGCTATGAAATGTATGCAACAACAGCTGATGACCTTTTTACAATCGAAGCGCAAAATGAAGACGAAATGGTAAATGAAGTGAAAATCAGGGCCACACTGACAATGAAGTGAGCGAGGGAGATGAAGAACAGGAAGAAGAAATAGATAGAGTGCCTATACCATCTGTGAGTGACGCTTTAGGAGCCACTAGAATTGTAAATATATTCTGTGAAGCTCGGGGAGGGAGCAGTGAAATTGCAAATGAAATAATGAAGATAGAACGTAATTTAGAAAGTGTGTGTTGGGCAAATAGACAGCAGAGTAAAATGACTGACTACTTCACCTCCCCCCCCCCCCCCCCCCCCCAAAGTAAAGAAGTTTGGTGAGCACACGACGTACTGCTGTATATACTGCTTTCATGTAAGATTAAGAGTGAATACTGTATGTAAAGTAAAACAAAGCTAAATAAATTTGTTGTTTACCATTTGTCACCAGAATAGACTGAAAATACGAATCTCGGTTACAACGACACTCGTTTATTGCAGCATAACTCAAAGTCATTTTGTGACGCTTCCTATTGCTGCCTGCTGGCACTTCTACGTAATATCTTTTTTCTATGGCCAGCCAGTTTTCTTCACCTCGTCGAGAACGTGAAAGCCAGATGACACATTGTAGTCAATATTTGCTGATCAATAAGTTTAAATTCAAATTAACACCATCGGTTGGCTGCGTTGTTTAGCGGTTTCTGCCAGGGATGCTCATTAACAGTTATTAGGCGCCCGATTCGGTTTTCAGAATGATCTGATTCGCGTAGTCCCTGTACACCGAATTAATTCCTTCAGAGATCACTGGGTTCATTTAACCGAGCACGATATTTTGCCCGTAGAAAACTATTCCCTTTAATATTAATGTTGAATAATTTATTATTATTATTACTCTCGTCCAGAGGGAATCCGATATACGGTTCACTTCTCGTGATACTCTGTTTGAAATCGTAGGACACTATAGTTTTTCCTTAACTCTGTTTTTATTGACACAGTTTCTTTGATATGATTCACTACGATGAACGTTCATACTTATGCCTGATGATAAATGTCCCAACAGGGTCTATAATCGAAAGTAAAGAAATTTACTTTTAATTTTCCCGGCTTCCAACGAAGTTAACTCTTTCACGCAATGATGCTTGAACTTAAGAGACAGGAATATTTAGAACTCTAGCGCTGAAAGCTCGGACACTAAAACCCCAAACGCTAAAGTCTCCCAGAAGCCAAAGACTCACAGACGCTAGAGACGTTAACAATACGTACGTTGTGTTTATATCATAATTATGAAATAATAGGGACGTTCATTAGAACTCTTTGAAAAAAGCCCTTTGCTACTGACCATATAATACTCTAAATAAAAGAATAACAACAGCCAATGGAATAATTTTCTCTGCTTTGAAACGAGAATTCGTTATTCTGTACGAAATATGGAAATTGTTCATGGCCAGTTCGAATAAATTTTTGTTTCAAAACGACCAGATATGTAACAAGGAGTTACACTTTGAATGTTGTTGTAGCCACGTTGCACTGTACTCTCCAACGCTTCCCCTCATTGCGAAATAATCATTATAGACGCAGACTAGGAGTTGAAGACAGTAAGCAGGTTCAAAAGGACTCTGGTTGCTGTGGTCACGCAGAGATGGAGAGATCTGCACAGAACGGACTAGCGTGTCGAGCTGAACCGAATTAGTCTTGGAACTGAAGACCTCAACAAGAGAAAGTGCCCTGACGACGAAAGGAAATTCGGGCGTACTGTGATTAAAATCTTCTGATATCCCTAAGATCTATATTACAGATTCCCTTTGAGATTTTCCGGCCATGACGGTGAGGGATGTTTTGGGTGTGCTTTGGCTTCCGAAGCGTCGATGCGTGGTCGGCTTTGGGCGGGCGCAGCGGAGTGGCTGTCCCAGCAGCAGCAGCAGCACGTGCTGGGCGAGCCGGTGCGGTAAACTGGACTGCAGCGCAAGTACGTGAGTAGTATTATCGGTGTTGTTATTTGGGTCGTCCCGGAGCTGGAACTTGTTGAACAGTTCTCGCAGTGTGAATTACCGTCGCGAGGCCGGATCCGTAGACGATCCGTAGACTACGAGCTAAACTTGCTTATTACATGAATATTATTAGTGATTTCTTAGCACTTGTTAGGGATGAGAAGGTTGCGGAGTAAAGTGAGTTCGAGAAGAGGTGGGCCCATCAATGTTTCCAATGCTAGAGAATCGTGCTCACTGAAACAACGTCACTCAAGATGATACGATGCAAGATACTGAAGTAGAGTTGTCGGCAAGGTAGCTATAGTTACAGTTTTCTGGGATTCCTCACTCCATAACGGCAACATTTTATCGTAAGTATTTCTCTATTGATTAAATATCTGATATGATCAAATGTCTTTGTGATGCCGGCCGTGGTAGCCGTGCGGTTCTAGGCGCTGCAGTCCGGAACTGCTACGGTCGCAGGTTCGAATCCTGCCTCGGGCATGGATGTGTGTGATGTCCTTAGGTTAGTTAGGTTTAAGTAGTTCTAAGTTCTAGGGGCTGATGACCTAAGACGTTAAGTCCCACAGCGCTCAGAGCCATTTGAACCATTTTTTTGTCTTTGTGATGTGGTGTGGTTGACTAAACAAAAGAATGTTTAACTTTAAGATTTCTATGGCCCGCAATTTAATGTAGCCACGTTGTAAGAGTAGTTGGACAATTAGGATAGCGAAGGATGTGATGAAGGGGAGACGTTGAAAGACACCCACCCGCTGTTATGTTATACCTGCACGTGCTGAGAAAAGCATCACGGAGTCACCTTACGGACGCGAGCGAGCAGTAAACGAGCAGTTCTACATCTACATACATACTCCACAATCCAGCATACAGTGCGTGGCGGAGTGTACCTCATACCACAACTAGCATGTTCTCTCCCTGTTCTACTCCCAAACAGATCGAGGGAAAAATGACTGCCTGTATGCCTCTGTACGAGCCCTATCTCTCTTATCTTATCTTTGTGGTCTTTCCGCGAAAGATAAGTTGGCGGCATTAAAATTGTACTGCAGTCAGCCCAAATGCTGTTTCTCTAAATTTCCTCAGTAGCGATTCACGAAAAGAACGTCTCCATTCCTCCAGAGACTCCCACCCGAGTTCCTAAAGCATTTGCGTAATATTCGCGTTATAATCAAACGTACCAGTAACAAATCTAGAAGCCCGCCTCTGAATTGCTTCTATGTCCTCCCTCAAACCGACCTTATAGGGATCCCAAATGCTCGAGCAGTGCTCAACAATAGGTCGTATTAGTGTTTTATAAGCGGCCTCCTTTACAGATGAACCACATCTTCCCAAAATTCTACCAATGAACCGAAGACGACTGTCTGCCTTCCCCACAACTGCCATTACATGCTTGTCCCACTTCATGTCACTCTGCAATGTTACATCCAAATATTTAATCGACGTGACTGTGTCAAGCGCTACACTACTAATGGAGTATTCAAACATTACGGGATTCTTTTTCCTATTCATCTTTATTAATTTACATTTATCTATATTTAGAGTTAGCTGCCATTCTTTACACCAATCACAAATCCCGTCCAAGTCATCTTGTATCCTCCTACAGTCACTAAACGACGACACCTTCCCGTACACCACAGCATCATCAGCAAACAGCCTCAAATTGCTATCCACCCTATCCAAAAGATCACTTATGTAGATAGAAAACAACAGCGGACCTACCACACTTCCCTGGGGCACTCCAGATGATACCCTCACCTCCGATGAACACTTACCATCGAGGACAACGTTAACAGACGACGTTAACCAGGTCTGCGCCGCACTTTGTGTACCCAGGACACGGCGTGCGAGATGGTTGCTCGTATTGTGGAAAGCATTAAATCAGACGATAGAACGGGGGTGATATTCGTGCTACTACCTTGTAAGCTCAGTGATTTGCGAAATTTAGTGGACGGTATTGAGGCACTACGGTATGTAGAGCAGTGCAGAGAAAATTATTCTCCAGGGAATACAGTTGATGACAAAGGGACAGAAGTCTTACGGGTGTTGGTTTCGATGTGATGTGAAGGGACATTTCACCTCTTACTGCTTGCGACAAAGGGTGACGCCTGAACCAATACAAGATGGGTGGTCAGGTGTATCTAAGGAACTGCATTAAGCTGGGTTGTGCGGAATCAACGCTGAACGGTATGCTCCCACCACGCTTTTGGGGACTTTGGAGAGGGTGTGCGGGTTGTTAGTCCGGTCTCAGGACTGATTTCCATATATCCACACTAGGCAACACGGGGCACACTTCTCTCCACTCAAACCAGCTTCTAATACTAACTGTTTCTGTACGTGTAGTGACGGACGAAATAACACTCGTCAGCACTATATTTAGTCGTTGATTTACTTCTGGAAGAGATCGAGTGGATACTACAACACACACGAAATTTAAGTATTTCAGTCCTTGTGCATACGAATATCACTTGTATTTGTTACTGTCGCTCAGCACTGACATGTCGCTTGTGGCAGGACACAGTGATAATCTCTTCTCTCAGTGTACAGGTGACTGTCAATTTCAATACACTTCCGGGTTGTAATACAGCTCGTGCTGCTGGATCCGACGCAAGACGGTGCTGTCGCCGTAAGCGACGACTGTAGACTGGGCCGAGCGGCGCAGGAATGCCCTGGCTGCGGTGGGGCGTGGAGCCTCTCGAGGGTGTGTCCGCACCGACGCCTCTGGTCCGCCACTACGTCTGGTTCCGTCGTGAGGTACCAACTTCGGTGTCGGCTGAAGAACGTGGTCCCACAGCACATTCCTGCCCCACAGACCTCTGCACCACCGTCTTGTAGTGCTGTGTCACGTGAATGGCGGGGTGGATGCCCGAATTCGGATGTAGTTGAGCAGGCAGGAAGTGTAATGACAGACGATGACAGGACCCCGGTAACTACCCGCGAGTGGCTGGGAACAGCAGCCGTAAAACTGGAGACCAGCGTGCACGCCCTCTGACGCTGCGGTCGGGCTGACCGCAAGAGGTGCCGCGACGGCTGTCTGGGGATGGCGCCTCCGCAGAGATCGGCTGGGGCTGCAGGACGGCCTCTCCACCTCCGCCGCCCTGAACGGTGTCGACGGCGACTGCTGGAAGGGTGGGGGCGATTGCAGCGGCGGGCTGCGTCTGCGGGCCATTATTTGGCGGTGGAAGCTCTGACGTACGAGATCCGCATCCGGTTTAGCAGATGCTGGTGCGGCGCAGAGGAACCTTACACAAGTCTCGGGCCATCCCCATAATATTGTTTAATGACACTGTGCTACCGACGCTGTTTCTTTCCAAAAACTCGTCCTGTGCCTCGACGTAGTCTGATTGGCGGAACGAAATGTTTCCACACTGGTCACAGGAGACGCTAAAAAGTATGGTGATGATCGTGTAATAATTACGCCGGCGATTTCCCCTCATTTCGCAAAGGAAAACCTTTAACGCTCACTCCAATACGTGGGAGGACTGGAGTTCCTCCGTGTGACTTTTGAGCCTTCCAAAGAACCATTCAGCTTCACCATTAGACTGATAGTGTAAAACAACAGTAGTTACGTGGTGGATGCCGTTAGCAGCGCAGAACTGTTGAAAACTGGCAGATGTGAACTGCGTTCCATTATACGAGACGAGGACCTCAGAAAGAACTTTGGTGTGGATGACATGGGGACAACACTAGGAAATTTACTGTTTGCGTCGGTCACCAACAACGGTTCCTGTTCGAGAATTAGCCCGGAAAATCACTGCGGACACGTCGCCACTGTCGGAACGGTCGTGGCGTAGCGGAGACGGCGGTCGATTGATACTCCTCGCGCACGCACGCACACACGCTACAGCGAGAGATAATTTCCTGAATTTGGGTGTCCATAACCTGCCTAGTACAGTGACGGTGGGCAAGTTACTGCATGTGAACAACGTTCCAATCACTTTGATGTAACAGTGACAAAACCCGCCACTGGAGGGAGTGAGGAATCACAACCTGTGCATCGTCATTCTCTGTGCGCAGCAGCAGAACACCAGACCGCACGAATACCGCGTGACAATTCAAAAAGCGCCATTGGGTGGGGAATTTCTTTCAGACCGTGTGATCACAATGTCGTACTTACTGCAAAACTACCTGAAGAGCTGCGTCGGCGGTTGTTAGTCCAGCAATACGCCTAAAGTCAAGTGGAAAACTTTGAAGAATTTCCTAATCTTGAGTATCAGTGTGATAACACTATACCTCAAACCCTGTGTCGGTACCAACCTGTATCCGAGACAAGGAATCAGCATTCGAATGTTGTGCTGTGGGCCTGTACAACAACTTGTATTCATAATTTGACAGTAACAGTGTCCACAGTATCAATTTTTGCGCTATCTGTTTTGAGACAGACCTGGAAGTACTGAACAAAGCATTAAAGGTAGGTGATCTATAATCAGATAGAACTTCTGAACATACAAGCATTGGTGGAACTTGATAACATCATAGATAATACCGAGTGACTCTTATTCAGATTGTAATTGCACTCCGCTTTGTTGATCGTTTTCGAGCCAAAAGTAATCGTTTCATCAGATGGATCCATTCTGTGGGAGAGCACAGCTCCAATGCCGTACCAAGATGCACCCACATCTTAGCAGGATGAAACTGAATCAAACGACGACCACTTACCAACGCGCCCTGTAACTGCTGAAATACGTCCTCACATTCTTGGGCTCACACAAAGGGATTTCCGTTACAGCCGGTTCAGCGGCGCAGCCGTTTGCGCAGTGTTTCCAATATACTTCAACAAATATGACAAGAAGCTACAGGTGTCTCGATAAATTGTGTTTTGGGGTGCCAGCAGACCTTTAATCACAGATGAGAGTGAATAAGCACAACGAGTATTTAGGACTGTGCATTTATGGCATGAGTATTGAATTTCTTCGTTGACTTTTTCTTGGTACTCTTGAAGCTAGTCGTAGCAAATACTTCATTTAAACTTTCTACATCTGGTAAATGACTAGCAGGCATACAGTCCGTGACGACAATATATGACAGTTTTTTTGGCTCTTAATTGTTTCAGGAACCAATGGAAATATACCCAGAGCTGAAGCACTTTCTACAGTAGTGTTTGAAATGGGGACAAACCCAGGTGAGGGTTGATCACAAAATATTCTTTGGACTGCACGTCGAGTGGTGTGAGGCATACTTACAGTTACCAGTCAGTCTTCGAAAAGAATGTGGCCTGCCCAGTCTACCCATAAATTTCTCCGGTTTGTAGGTTTATTAAAAGCAGCACATGGGCGTAAACTTCCTTAAGGCTTTTTTGGGGTGATAATCCGAGCAGCCCCCTTAGATTGTTTGTAGATGACGCTGCAATTTACCGTCTAGTAAAATTATCAGACGATCAATTCCAAATAAAAAATGATCGAGAAGGAATTTCTGTATGGTGCGAGGTCATCCACATGGGTACTAAAAAAAGTCCGATAAATTTTGGGTACACGATAAATCGCCCAAATAAAAGGACTGTCAATTCGACTAAATACCTAGGAATTACTATTATGAGCAACTTAAATTGGAAAGACCACATAGATAACATTTTGGGGAAGGCGAAACAATGACTGCGCTTTGTTGGCAGAACACCTAGAAGATGCAACACACCCACTAAAGAGACAGCCTTCATTACACTTGTCCGTCCTCTGCTGGAATATTGCTGTGCGGTTTGGAATCCTTACCAGGTAGGATTGACGGAGGACATCGAAGAAGTGAAAAGAAGGGCAACTCGTTTCGTGTTATCGCGCAATAGGGGTGAGAGTGTCACTGATATTATGTGCGAGTTGGGGTGGCAGTCACTGAAACTAAGGCGGTTTTCTTTGTGGCGAGATCTATTTAAGAAATTTTAAATCACCAACTTTCTCTTCCGAATGCGAAAATATTTTGTTGATACCCACCTACATAGGGAGATACGATCATCATAATAAAATAAGAGAAATCAGAGCTCGAACGGAAAGATTTAGATGTTTCATTTTCCCACGCGGCATTGGAGAGTGGAATGGTAGAGAAGTAGTATGAAAATGGTTCGATGAACCCTCTGCCAGGCACTTAAGTATGAATTGCAGAGTAACCATGTAGAAGTTTAATACCACCAAGGGTGATAGCAACTGACGTGCTGAAATGGGTTGTACCATTCCAGTCCCTCTCCATCGTTGTAGTTCGTGAGCAACCTGCTCATATATAGGCTGGGGGAGAGGCCCTGGCATGTCCAAGTCGTGGTTGCACATTGTCTTGAACGGTAGTATGCCATTCAGAACCTTCCAGTCTTCCTTAACTTGGCTCAAGATGTTCAGCGAAAGACTGTTCAGGGTGCTTCTTAAAACGAAAAAAATGTAATTCTCTCCACAGCAACATGAACTTGTGATTCATAATCTTGGTTGAGATGAACGAGTTCCTCAGAAGTAATATCTTCCGGCCGAGAGTCGGGAAATAAGTTGATCCATATGAGATACATATCGGCTCTGAGCATCGATAAAAAAGAAAGGAAAGCGCGTCATACCGTTAACGTCGTAGGCTGTGCAGCTTGCTTGCTTTGAGTTGGGCGCCGCATTCTGACCAGTGTAATTCGTTACTGTTAAATTGCCGGAACTTGGGAGCAGTGATCGGTTGTGGAGCTGCTTCTCCCTACAGTAACGTTGGCATTTCTTAGACACTGAGCAACCATCATTCAATCGTTTTTAATAGTTAAGCGGAAAGAGGGTAGTTCTAAGAAAATTTCACTTTTCTGTATCCAAAGGGGTTTAGGAGGGAAACTGTGGCTCTTTTAAGTCATTAAAGCACTTTTCAATTGGGACACTGTTAGTGGGAACTTGTAATTCCCATGGAGAACCTAACCTCAAAAAATCTAGAAGACTCAGAGAGTATGCAATAGAAATTGTATTGCACATCATCTTGAACCACAGCAAACGTGTTTTGACTTGGAGGGATCTAACTGACATTCCCACGGAGGAACTGAAATAAGCTGACGAGGCCTCCATGCTGAAGATAATTGAAGGTGCACATCATGCGACCACAGGCTCCTACTGGACCAGGCCCAAACCCAGTCTCTCTGCTGAGGCTCTGAACTAGCTCTTACCATCTGGTGGCTTCTTCTCATGGTGCACCAGGCGTGTCAGCTCCTCCCTACCCCCATAGCTGGTATCATTTGCTGGTGAACACTTCTGTATAAATCGTCCATGGGCAATGAGGCATTAGGAATCCATACAAAATGTGTCCTGCAATCCCTTGGTACGGGGCATGTACACTCTCACATCTGACCATCACCCAGGTAAGTGCAGAAGCTCAGAGTAATTTTAGAGTTAGTGCAGCGATGTTTTCCTACATTTTGAATGGGCACCACAGCTATGTGGCTGTCTCCAAAGGTGGGTCTAAACAGAAGTCTCCGTTGGTCGCTCTGTTGCCTTCCCTGATCGTGTCCTCCAGGTCTGGACGCCTGCAGAGCTCATTGTATTTGATGCGATCTCGAGAGCGCTGGAGCATATGCTGTGCCTGCTAAATTCCCCATCTGTTCCCATTCCCACTGCCTGGGTGCACTTAAGTTTCTGCAACGCTTTTATCCAGCTGATAAAGTAGTTCGGAATATCCATGACACCCTCCTCCAGCAATACATGATGGAGAAGGAAGCAAAGCTCACACATTGATACTGCATACCTTCTTATAGCCACATCGAAAAGATGAGGTTCTCCTTACTCGTCTTCACATAGGTCACAGCCCTTTGACGAATGGCTTCTTGCTCCAGGTGGAGGACCCTCCAATGTGTGATTTTGCTTGTGGCCTACAGAGCAGCATTGGAGCATTGGGTATCCTAGGAACTGGGAATATTGGCTTAACTGCCGGCACCATGAGGGAGGTAAAACCTCTACAAAAAAAACCACTCAGTCTCTAGATGTGCTGCCTACTAATGAGATGCATGTCTCTTGAGGAAGAACTGTCACTAGTGGGCAACCTCTGTGCAACCTGCCGCAACTCAACTGTATACGGCCTACCAAGGCAAGTGGAGTTCTGTCTGGGTGCACATCCTCCCCCCCCCCCCCTCCAGCTGCCTGTGGGAACACCATGAAACATAAATCAAATGTTTCTACTCCCAGTCATTTCTGAAAGTCACGAACAGTATTATGTGACTTGTTGTCATGAAACGTGTACATGGTTCTTTTGAAAACCTGTTGCCATTTTGGATACATAATGCTCTTGAGGGACTTGCAGGGCAACTCTGATCTATCGAGAGGTTGCATATTGGTGTTATTCTGCTGTAGACTATGAAGGCTCCCCCCTCTTGTCTATCGAATGTGGGGTGGAACATGCTCTTCAGCACTCCGTCAGGGACGTTCACTGCCGTAGATCTCTCTCGGCATGCTCTCCAGCCCTCACACACGCCGCTCAAAGGTTAGTGGTCGATGATCTGGACGGAATTTACCTGCCAGACGGAGTGATGACTGAAAGACATCCGCCACGATGGATGCTTCGTAGGGCAGATGCGACGCTTCACAACCAACTCGCTGTTTGTACTTAGTACACCGTGACAGTATCCAGCGATGGGTGGAATATATTACCCGTATGATCAACGACTCTGCTGAAGCATTCATCTGCAGTCGTCGGACCTACTGATAAGGCAGGCTGTCCTAAGCTGCGAGTAGCTGCACGCAAAGCCGCTCGTGGTTTCCTTGTATAGGAGTCCTCAGCAAAAATATCAGTGTGGTAATATCTTAGTTGGTGGTTCCTCCAAGGTATGAATCTAATCCCTTTATAATTGCAGTTGTAATTCTAGAATTGTAAAAATAGTTGTAATTCTAGAATAGTAAAAAGTGGCTCGTTGCTGTTATCTTACATGTAAAAGTCGGTCCTCATTTTGTACACAGCCACGGACTTAAAACGTCAGTTTTCAACAAAATAGCATTCTGTGATCCAGGTCCCAAATTTATTGTATGGGCAGGCAGTTTGCTTGGGGGCTCCGAGCATAAGACCTTTGCAGCAGTTGCGTGCTGACAGTAATTAAGTGTGCGGGAGCCAGGCGCGGAACTTCAATAAACAATATGAGGCAATGAAAGGAGGTGCCAGAGTTCCACCAGCCTGCTGCAGCCAGAGACGACTTTTAGTTCATCAGCTTCGGCAACGGCAGCGGCTGCATCTACACTTTCGGCAAGAGCAGTTCAACAGTAGCAGCCAGCACGACCGGTAAGTAAAGTACATGCGCTGATAGTGTTATTTGTGAAACTGCATGGTCATCGTCAGTGATGCAGCCTACAAAGAATGGGCCGCAACCCAGTCTGAGTAGTTCAGGTAATACTAGTGGACCATTTAGTCCTAACTCCGATCGTAATAGTGTCGAAAGGGAACTTACTGCTTGGGCAGATAGTCCAAAATAGAGGGAAGAAGTAAGCTTTCCGACAATACATCGTCACACGTAATGCAAATTATGCTGGGGCATTGGATACTGAGCTATGTTCAGTAAAAGCGGAGGCAAGTTGTGTAAAAGATGATTTGGGTTCAGTATAAACAGAGTTAAGTTTCAAAATTGAGGGTATAGAGACAAACGTATAAAGTGCCAAAGCTGAGATAGGAAAGATCAAATCAGATATTGAATCGATGATAGATACAAAATTAGGGGTTATAATGACACACGGAAAATTTCTGAGGAGGGTGGCCTATTAACATCAGAGTCGACACTGTGGAAAAATATTTGTGGGAAAATTTGGAAAAGGTACAGGACGAGCTGGTTGGTGATGTTAAGAACTGTGTGCTGAGGCAAAATGCGCTTGAGGAAGTGAAGGCTAAGTCTGTTAATATTTTGTGTGGTAGAGTGTGAAGAAGAAGTGGTGAAAATAGGACAATAAGTGGAATCAGGAACTAATACCAAAGCTACATAGTGGGGTCAGCAGTTTAAAGGCGCACGGGCGGAATTAAATTCGTTGGCAGCTATTAAGGCTGCCACTCTGATTGTCGTTTCTGAACTAACACATGGAACACGTAAGTGGTTTGTAAATCATGGAAAATACCATCCAGCTGATTTTGTCACCGCTTATGGCGATGATTTTTTGCGAGGAATATTGGAAGAGCCAAAAATTTAGTTCGCGATATGAAATCTTGGGGGCAACCCACGATCGTGAGCTAATTTAATGAGGGTTTCATGCACTGCCTAGGAAGTGTCTGTTTTGTGTATGTGAACTGATTACATGTGGAAAAATGGTGAGAAATGGTAAAATGTTAGCTGACTTACAGTGTCGGACAAATTACCTGCCAGGAAAGAAATGTTTTCTCCTGGAAACTGGGCAGGGTGCTAGAAATGTCGAACTGAATCAAATGTATTTTTACTAAAGCTATAAATCAGTTTTAGCGTTGCTATCCTGTTTGCGAATGTATAGACTCCACTGGGGAGGGCGTTCAGTGCCTCAACTACGGGGGTTCGGAAAATGGTATGACCACCCAACAGTCGTCTTGCGACAGCTATTGCCGTTCAACACGGGCGGTGGCTGCGCATGGCCGCACGTTTCAGTGCGGTGTGTGGCCCGTGGAGGCACGAGTTTCTGCAGAGGCGGCGGGACTGCAAACGGCGTAAATGTTGACACAAAAACACCGACAGTGCGCTGTGTACGAAATCGTGCCAGGGAACTGCTACGATAAAATGGCGAAAAAATTGTTGCCAAATGAGCACAATAGCGCTAAAAACTTTTACGAGCAAAATTTCTTTCAGTTTATATGATTTGCGTTTATTTCGGCGTTTAGTTAATATGTCGTAATTTTATAACTTGTCTTAGGCTTCGAATCAATTTATGCTAATAATATGTCATTTCCTAGGACGTACGTGCTGCTTCATACACCACCACAAAGATACTTACTCTATTCTCACAGCTATTATATTGTTATGTAAAAACGTCAAATTTGGTGCAACTTAATGTGCCATGTGAGCAAGCTAATGTGCCACATTCACGTGTAACGCTATACAACGATTAAATATTTCCAGAAAGGACTTTTAGGATTAACAACTTTTAAACGCTATATGCAATTTCAACTAACGATGTCTCAGACAGCAATGCACTGTAACTGTCATTGTCGCCTGGATGTAATTTATTTATCAATTTATTGCGTTTTATGTCTTTTTCATTATGCAGATGTTTGTCAGAACATTGTCTCCTGCACAATAACGAAGCAACTGAATGCAGCATGAATACTTCATATCTTGTCATACTCGTGTAGTTAGCTAATGAATATTTTACTACTGTCCCAGTACCGGTAACTTTATTCAAATGTTGATCACAATTAATATTGTAAACCGTCTTAAATTTAGTAGTAATCGCATGTATCAGCTGACACCGCCACTGAAAGGAGTACAAGAAGCCGCTTCTATCAAGCAGACTTAAATACTTCTTTAAACAATATTTAACATTTTGTTTTCTTTTAACATGAGCGCATTGGCCCAAGAATGCTAACTCATTTATTTGTAAACAAACTTTTTTATGCTTGCTGTGAATGGTCTTATTTAAATATTGTGCAATATGCTAGTTTAGTGCAGAAAGTGGTCAAGTTGAGTCACATCATGTCTGTAGAACATAAGAATCATGTATTTTCCATAGGGATTCCTGCTGTGGTAATGTGTGGTATTCTTTTGTGTAGGAGGTAGATTTTGGGTGATGTAGCAGTTGTTCGATTTTAAATTCTGAGACATTTTTACGCCAGTTTCTGAAGAAAGCAGACCAGTCCGTGGTCTAGTGAGATATTATGTCGTCTGGTTGGTTGATTCTGGGTGGTGAACGGCCCCTAGAAGACATTAACTTTTGAGACACTTCAGTCCAGATTTGGAAGAAGGCACATCTGCTTTTGGTAACGTGTGTTATACGGTCTTTAAGGTGACCGATTATGGGCCGTTTAACGGCCACTACAATACTTTAACGTGTGAAGGGACTACCGATTGCATTACGGAATTGAGAATAAACAGAGCATGAATTTCCATTTGATATCTCTTGTGTGTTACTGTGTTCATTGCCGTTCTGAACTCTGAATTGTTTTTAGATGGCGAATATTTTCTTGTACTGCTACAAGGAAATGGATGACTGTTTAGTTTGTGGAATCTGTCACCATTCTCGTAACTTCCTCAACGCGACTTAACAGCATTTAGTAAGATTTATTCAGTGAAGTATATTTAGAATAAGCATTATAATACAGACAGCATACCATTATTCAACAGACTTGAGTGTCTTATTCTATATTAATAAAAATGTTTCCATCTATCGTCTGTAATTTGTTGTTCATTAATCTTTCATTTAGTATTTTTTGGCATTTTATTAATTCGCAGTTGTAGCCAGTGGATGGCCTGTTCGACTGTAGGATCGCAGCTACAGGCAGGTATTTGCAGCGAGTTAGTTGTTGGACATAAAAGCAGATGTGTGCGACTCGAACCGTACATTATAGGGCATTTGTTTTGTAAACAGAGAAGTGCATAGCCCACTTACCTAAGATACGAGTAACCACAGGTAAAGTCGCAATTGATTTGCTCGTACGGGATGCTTGTTCGAGAAGCTGTTCAGCAAGAATACCAGTGAGAGGTAACGTAGCAGCCACGAGAGAAGTATGTAAGCTGCCAAATTCGCTACTTCGGTGCGCGGCTGGAATAGCCAGAAAACCGATAAAACTTAGAGAACCGGAGTTCCAGGACCACAGTGTGATGATTCTGGTGTCATCGTCGCGAGTCTCCCATAGGGGCAATGAAGGTAGCTTGCGAGAGATGCGACCGCTTTCAGATAGATGTAGGTGTAGTGTTGACCACTTTCTGTGGTTTTCTATTCGCGAAAGGGGCGGGGGGAACACCACAGTCTGTTTCTAAGTCCACACTCCGCCAATCACTGTGAAGAGCATGGTAAAGGGTACTTCCTGTTGTAGCAGCTATTAGGTCCTCTTCCCTTTCCACGCACGCAAGGAGCGCGAGAGAATCATCACCTGAACGCCTGTGTGCGCACTTTAATAAGTCATATGCTCACGATCCCTACTGGAGCGATACGTAGTATGTTGTAGTACCTTCCTTTAGGATGTTTTCTGAGGCTTTGTAAATAGGCTTTCCTGCAGTGGTTTGTCTCTCTCTTCAAGCGTCGACCAGTTCATTTCTATTAGGAGCTCCGTGATGCACTCCCATTCCTGCTGTCCCTCGCTGTACACGTTCAATATGCCCTGTTAGTCGTATTTGGCACAGGTCCCACACACTTGGCAAATATATTAGGATGGGTTGCAAGAGTGAGTTGTAAGCAACCTAATGTTGCGTTCCTTGGTATTCGATCAATAAGCCAAAGTGTGCTACCCGCTGTACATATGAATGAGCCTGTCTGATAATTCGATTTGATAATCCTACAAACTGTTACACCCAGCTGATCAATTCCAATTATAATTAGCTGGTGCTGTACTCACAGGATACTTGGTTTATTCGTATCGTGAAGAGCACAATTTAGCATTTCTTAACATTTACAGTAAGTTGTCAATATCTTTGTATTAGTTTGAAAACTTATCATGATCTGACTGAATATTTGTGTAGCTTTCTTCAGGCCGTAATTGGTTATAGACTGAAGAACCAAAGAAACTGGCACACCTGCCTAATATCGTGTAGGGTCCGCGGGAGCACGCAGAAGTGCCGCAGCACGACGTGGCCTGCAGGGTTGTCCATAAATCCGTCAGATACGAGGAGCTGGACAAATCTTCTGAGCAGCACGTTCCAAAGCATCCCAGGTATGCTCAATAATGTTCATGTCCGGGCAGTTTGGAGGCCAGTGGAAGTGTTTACACTCAAAAGAACCTTCCTGAGGCCACTCTGTAGAAATTCTGGACGTTTGGGGCGTCGCATTCTCCTGCTGGGATTGCCGAAGTCCGTGGGAATGCACAATGGACATAATGGATGCAGGTGAGCAGACAGTAAGCTTACGTACACGTCACGTGTCAATCGTATCTAGACATGTCAGGGGTCCCATATCACTCCAACTCCATACGCTTCACACCATTACAGAGCCTCCACCAGCTTGAACAGTCCGTCCGCTTGATACAATTTGAAATGAGACTCGTCCGACCAGGCAACATGTTTCCAGTCATCACCATCCAGCGTCGATGTTGACAGGCCCATGTGAGGCAGAAAGCTTTTGTGTCGTGCAGTCATTGAGGGTACACGAGTGGACCTTCGGCTCCGAAAGCTCATATCGGTGACGTTTCGTTGAATGGTTGGCACGCTGATTCTTGTTGATAGCCCAGCACTGAAATTTGCAGCAATTTGCGAAAGGGTTGCAAATCTGTCACTTCTGTCATCGTCTATTCAGTCGTCGTTGGCCCCGTTCTTGTAGGCTCTTCCTCCGAATGCAGCTAGATTCCCGATATTCACGGTACACTCATGAAATGGTCGTACGGGAAAATGCCCACTTCATTGGTACCTCTGAGCTGCTGTGTCCCATCGGTCATGTGCCGACTATAACACTACTTTCAAACTCCATTAAAACTTGATAACCTGCCATTGAAGCATCAGTAACTGGCCTAACAACTGCGCCAGACACTTGTTGTCCTACATAAGCATTACCGACCGCAGCGCCGTATTGTGCCTGTTTACATATCTCTGTATTTGAATAGGCATGCCTACACCAGTTTCTTTGGCGCTTCAGTGTAGAGAACTACATCGTCTGCGAAGTGTATGAAGTTACTATTAATATTGTCCTTAATGTTATTGATATGCAACTTGCACCAACTTGAACTGTAAGGGCACATTTCCCTAGAAAACGTGTTGCGTCCTCCCTACCAAGAAATGCTCAATCCAGTCACAAATTTCATTCGAGATCCGATACGACTGTACTTTCGATAATAATCGTTGCGTCAAATGCTTTTCGGAAGTAAAGTAATACCACATCTTCGTGACTGCCTCGATACGTGACTTTCTGGATGTCATGTCAGAAAAGAGCAAGTTGGATAGTTTTTTTGTACAGTGGTGGTCTATTACTATTAAAATGAGAGGCAGCTCAGCTCCAAATTCTGCATAGAGTCTGACAGGGATGGCATTCCTCAGACGAAGAATTTTCAGCTGTTTCTCGACGCCACCAACACTAATGGCGATATGTCTCATCTTCGCAGTCGTGCGTGGAGTAAAGATTAAATGGGAGCAGCACATCTGTATCTCGGTACATTTGGAAACGGAGTCCAGTAGTTGAGCTTTTGGTTTGCTACCTTCAGTTTCATTTCTTGTGTCATTCGTTAGCGAACAGAGAGTAATATGGTGCCACTGGCAGCCTTAACGTGTGACCAGAATTTCTTAGCATTTTGTGAGACATTTTTCGATAATATTCTGCAGAACGCATTACCCTCTTGACAGCCATTAGTGCATCACTTGTCTGTCTACAGCCCTTCGCTTTGCTTTGCAGTTATTGCTACGCAGCAGCTGCTGTTAGTGTAGAGGTTTGTATACAGTGACTGTGTACCACAGTGGGTCCCTCCCGCCGTGAAGTGAAGTGCTTCTGTCAGGTAGCCGTGTGTCGAGAGCACAGTGTCGGCCGTGAGCCGCAGCCGCGGTCCTCTCATTCCTCGCCCCTGCTCGCTGAGGCGCTGCCGTGTTTTCACTGCTCCGGCTGCTCGCAGCGAAAGTCGTCGCTCTCCCGGGCTTCCGCCCGAGCTCAGTGAATCTGCGCGTGTTTTGCAGGAAGGAAAGCACAGACACCTACACACTGCTCCCACCCACCTATCTCCCCCAGCTGCGAGCAGTACCGTCACCTGTCTCGTTGGCGGCAGTGACACCTCGAGCACCGAGAGTTTAATTACGAGCACCCTGTGTCTCGGACACGGTACGATGGACGGTCAGACTGTGCGCCACATGATTTGCGTGTTTACTAGTGTCAGTGTCACGACTTGCGGCCCGGCGCCGGTGCATCGTATTAGTATAGCCGAGGATGAGATACGAATCGTGAGGGAATGAATGTTATGAGTGTTCTCACTGCGTATAAACATTCCTCACATTCCAGCGGAAGGGTTTATACCATTTTGGTGTATTTTAGCACGAAAGATTCAACTTAGACTAATGGGCACTCCAGGAAACTATGTAATGTGCCTCGGCATACGGTATTAGAAGACTTGCGTACTGCCTTTTAGTGTGCCTTGGCAGACGTTGGAACAGCTAATTAATCCTTCATTCTATGAGTTGATATTTCAGTAGTTTTGATTAGTTGTGGTTTACAAATTTCGTTTCGTGCAGTGAAAGGACAGAATCTCGGTCCTCGAGATATACTAGGTATGGGTCTTTCACACACTGTACTGCTCTCCCCTCTGTATTTGATACAGAACGTACTGTTGTTCAATTGTGGCTTTGTGTGTGTGCTGACAATTTGATCTGTGTGTCACATCTCGTGCAAACGTGATGCATATTTGTAAGTACTGCCTTTAACAGAGGATGTTTTCTTTTAGAGCCTCCAAATAATATTATCAAACTTGGTAAACGTAGATACAGAAGCAGTTGATCAAGAAGGTGTAACTACAGTTGGGAATTTGTTGATGACCTTGTAAAAATATATGATTGTCATTATTTTTTTAATTTAATTTATTCGTAGAAGACTTACTTTAACATAATTTAGACACACAGAGGAAGTATTGGAAAGTTATATTTACTTTCTGTTAGTAATTGCCTGTATACAAAGGTTACCTATGTTCTGCCTTGGTTAAACTGTCATCTGCTCACATTTATACAGCTATCACAGTGTTTTCCTACAAGATGTCTCTATCAGTTGAAACACACTAATTCCAATATCTCTCAGCTTTGCCATTATGTAGAAAAGCATCATACAAAAAAAAAAAGAAATAAAAAAATGCATTTGTAGCAGAAGGTAGGAGTGGCACTCAATAAGAAATGCAGCATACTTCTTTTCTCAACCAATGTCAGTTCAAAAAAATGCGCATGAAACACCTTGGAACATGATGAAACTATAGGGGCTGAAGTAGGAATATTCCACCAAGTCCCAATAAGTGGCAGCACTATATGTGACTTCAAAATGGCGTTTGTAACAGAGGTACATTCTAGGGAGGGACCTGTTGAGTTTTCGGTGCAAAACCAGAGCGTTGCACATGTTCATAGGCACTTGTAGAATATCTACGGAGACCTAGTAGTGGAAAAGAGAAGAGGGCCAGACGAACACATTTGTGACCTCATCAATATTGGAACATGGAGATCCATTGATCATGATAAATGAACCACCTTGCTGCTCAGCTGGATGTGTCTGTTGTTAGTGCAGACACACTCGTCCACCAGTTACGGTACTCAAAGCTGTGCCCCGCTGTGTTCCGCGCCACCTAACTGAAGACCGTAAAGAGCAATGAAGGAACATGTGTGTCAAACTGTCTGCATGTTATGATGCCGACAGTGATAATTTTTGTAGTACTTTGTAAGACTTGGGTTTGTCACCCAAACCAGAAGCAAAATGACAATCTGTGGAGTGGCATCATAACACCACCTCCAAAGAAAAAGTTCAAAGCCAGATCCTCAACCAGCAAAGTCATATTGGTGGTCTTCTGGGACTGTGAAGGTGTTACTGTTTTTGATTACCACCATCATGGTGCAAGTGTCAACTCTGAAGTGTATTGCACTACCATCAGGAAATTGGAGAAGAAAAGGTTCATTCAATTTTTTGTGACAATGAACATGCTGAAGTCGTTTCTTCATGACATCGCATGACCTCGTACAAGTCTGAACAATCGAGAGGAGCATATAAAACTTCAGATTGAAGCCAGCAGGTGCAAGATCCAGGCTGTTGGGTGGATGAGGAAGAATGGTCCAGTGAAGGGTGCACTCTGAAGTCAGCAGGGAATTTATTGATGCAACAAGGAGTTAATGCTGATGTCGACTAGTAGAATGGTATAATATGAGCATACAAGCCCTCCCACTAAGGTGGCAAAAGGCCATTACATTGAATGGATATTATGTTGAAAAGTAGGATTTTGTAACAAAAATCACAGGGAATATTATGGTGCATTGGAATACTAAATAAAACCAACCTGCTTTCAGAAAAATTGTCACATTACTTATTGAATGCCCCTCATAAATTTCAGTCAACACTTTACTAAATTGGAACATTCAGTTGTGTAGTGTGGAATATATTATTTTGTGTATTACAATCAGATCAAACAACCTGCATAGTTACTTTAAGTGTAATAGACATAATGAAATTTCTTTTGACACTTAGAATTTAATGTTAGCTGAGGTTTAGCCTGTAGGGACTACAGAGGCTTGTTAGATGTTTTGTAAAAATTACTGTTCAAATATTTGATAAATGTAACAGCACTTTATGCACTACCATATGCTGTTAGATATTCCATCCATTCAGTTTTGTAATGTTGCACTTTGGTCATGATACAGTTCAACATGGGTACGTATACCAAAGAAAGTACTTGTAATGTTAGAGAACATGGTATTGTGTCAACATGTTGGCTCAGCATAAACATGCAAATCTCACGGTATTAAATGTGATATGATCTTTGTTCTGCTTAGCTCAAATAGTGACACACGTGTGACTGTTTTTAAATATGGCCAAACACTATCAGTGTTCTAGAAATGTCTGACATTGCTTCCACTTACTTGTGTCAGATGTATTGTGTATTCTTTTCTGTCTTTTGTGTCTTGACCAACTATTCATTTTTTTGATCTCAATGATATTAGATTGCGAGGCCAGAGGGTATCTTTCATTTCCTTTATTTAATCTTCTCTCTGATAGGGAGGAGGAACTCCTCGGCCATTGAATAACGAGAACAAGAGGAGATAGTGTCTCCAGATACACTACGGAGATACAAAATAGTATCGCTACTATCAGCAGTGCTTGTGTCTGAACAGAGTGGCAACTTTTTTATGGATGAGCATCATTAAATTTCCGTAAAGTTGTGCAGGAGGCTGGACACTCCTGACAGATGTAAAAGTAATTTGAAGGTGCCATGTGTTTGGAGAAGATTGAAGTGAAAATTAGGACAGGACACTATGTGGAGGATTGTTGAAAGTATATGAGGTACTGCTGTACCTCCTCCCATATTAGTTTCTTCTTAGTAAACACTCTCCCAGATGCTTCTGTGTTCAGAGTTTTGTCTTTCATCACAGACCACATGGATGTCTGCCCTGATTATATCATTTGTATTTTGGTGTCCAATACCGCCAGAAAGATCATTGTCATTGTGGAAGAATGTTCTGCAAGTCCACCAACAGGAAGATGACATGAGGTCTAGCCAGCATTGCCAGATGCTCTAGTACCTCCCACCCATAGAGGGCTCCGCGTCCGCGGCGGCTATTGCGCGCAGCGGTTCTCGCTCAGCGAGGACACCACCGCTAAGCCACGTGCAGACAGCGGCCAATAGCCGCCCCCTATGGTTTCATATATAGGGACCCACTCTGCCCTGGTCCAGTCAGTCTGGCACTCGCTCTGGCTTGTGTCTGAATCTCAGCGGAATTGCATTCTGGTCATTGCTCGTTGTTGACGTTTGCCTGGCTCTGGTTCTGAGTGTATTTACTGCTGGTGTTTGGTGTGGTGGTTTCTACAAGCCTCCATTGTTTATCTCTTCCTTGTTGTGTCAGTCTTTGTCGGTTGTCATTGGTCTGTCGTCCGACTCGTCCTTGTGTTTACCTGGTCGTGCATGCTCCACCGCCGGCGGCTTCCCCACCTGGCGGCTCCGATCCGCAGCCCAAGGTGTTCCTGCAGTTGGTTTTGGTTACTACAGATGCCTGAAGTACCTTTACCTGCAGCCTGTCATTTGGGAAGGCACAAAACTGTCTCACGTCACAAGCCCTAAATGTGGAGCAACACACTTCTTTCAGCCATGTACGTGCCTCACCATCCCAAAAATTTGCATCAGCATTATGAAAGCCAGGGAACAAATGTTTTAAAGGTGGTTCATGAGTGTCATCAACTAAAAATCATGGATTCTCCATCACACATTGACACTGTAGCTACTCGCAGCACATCGTGGCATCAGATTAGTATTGGGCCAAATGCAATGTTAAGTAGTAGTGTATATCTCTTTTGTCTGGTGTGCAAGTAGCCGGCTTAGAGAAAATAAAGTGCAAGATGCCAGCCTTAGCCCAGCACCTCAGACGTGGAATTCCCTTCCTGTTGTTTTAATGTTTTAAGACACAGCCAGTGAGACCTGGTTGAGTTAGTTATGTGTACATGTCACATGAAATGACTCTGGGTTTAGTTTCATTTTAGATGTACGTCACATGGTATTTAAATTTGTTTCTGTTTTGCTGCCTAATTTTTTTCTCCTCATGAACTGTTGTATGTTTAACCAAAGAATACTACTTACGTAAGTAGTTGTGATTTGAGCATCATTTCCTGCTTATATTGTGCAACACTATTGCTTCAGAGAAACTGTAGATTTACAACTGATTCAGGTGGTGCAATATATTTTAAATCAATATGAAAACAATATAGGTACCATCTGAAGTAATGTAACTTGATTGAAAGTAATGTGCCAGTTGAGGTAAATGATGTGGATAAGTGATGCAGTTATTTGTTATATTATAGCTGCCAATTAACTATGAATATTTTACCAATAACAGGTAGGTGGCATACCATGGCTTCAGAATGTAATGTTTTAAAAAAGAACATTAATGTCACTATTTTTACCATGTATTTATTTAGTCACAGATACCACACCATTCATGCTCTTGCTTATTTTCAGTGGTACTACATACATTTAATATAAATTATGCAGTCCGTTGGTAAAATTGCCACACCAAGCTGTTAAGTTTTTTATATAAATGTGCTATTAGCTTGGTGTGGTAATTTTCCAACAACATATATCCATGCAAGCTGAGATGCTATTTTTAATAAGGTTTTAATATAGATTAATTAAGACAGTTACTGTGGTGTTCCCCATCATCATTTTTTGGGTTCCAAACATTGCATTACTCTATGATAAATTGCTAGTTGAATTATGTCACTTCTTTAATCAGTAATTAGCAAAAGATGATTATATGACTGCAGAGATGCTATGGTAATGCTTCTTTATAATGCTGGAATCTAAGCACATAATCATGGAAACTCTGTGAAGCCTAGCTTCCTACTCAATTTTTTTAAAATCACTAAAATTGTTTTGGAATACGAACCTTACCTACTCTATTGCTCTTTTTATTTGTAGCACTGCACTTACATTATTCACTTCAAGATGAATGGCTAGCCACTCACAAATATGAGGAGATACTTGTAATAGTAGATCCATAAATCATTCCAGAGTTCATTGAAGTGTACTGAGAATCTCTGAAATTTTTGAAGAAAAGCCCATTTGGCAGTTTTATCTGGTCATTAAGGATTTCTTATTTTTGTTCACTGTTAGAAATTTCAATCACAATATTTCACTCTCTCTGTACACAGGGCATGTCACAATTCCCATTACAAACATGTAGGGGTTGTAGAAGAAACGCTATACATTTCCAGACATGGGTTCATTAATGGAACCTAGTGGATAAAGTTTGTTCTAGAACCTCTCTGTAATAAGAATTGTGAGACACTCTGGCTTCTTTAGCGACCAGGGGAATGGCATGTGTTGAGTGTAGACTATTGAACCTTAGTAAGTCTACATCCTTTATATCTCGTATGCACATCATTCCACTTGTTACAAAGTAACAGATATTACCAGTATTATTACACAGAAAGAAACTGTATATTAATTTTGTGTGTGAGTTTGTTTCTTGTTATGATGCCAACCAGTCACTTTTATTATTTAGAAGTTTGTTGTTTGCAGTAAAGCTTATTTTGATGCCAATGTAGAGAACTAAGTTTTTGTAAAGAATTTATAAATTACTGAAACTTTGTTTTGCGGGTAGTTTGTTACCTGGGGGTGAAAAGAAACTTGCTTGCTCTTAAGAAGCTTTGCCTTAGTCTTACTTCATATATGTAAATACGCAATAATATAAATAAGTTGTTATTCTGAGATGACCATACTATTGTCTGTTTAGAAATTTTTGTAGAAATATTACCCCAGTCTGGAGTTGTTGGTCATGTTTCCCTTATAAATTCGATATTTCAATCGTGAAGAATGTGAGTGAAACACATTAGGTAATAGTACAATAGTTCGTTCATAAATGTTTTCAGACTGCTTGTGCCGTTAGTAAGAAAGCATGTATGTTACCCTTATTCTGTCACAAAAGACATATTTTGTTGTTCACAGGTTACTATAATGGGCGTAAATATGATTATCATGATGGCTTTGATATTGTGAATACTAAGACAATATTGCAGTGATATTTCCATGTTCCTGTTGTTCAATACCATATCATCAATATATTATAGCTGTACCAGTAAATTGCTGATATTTTACAGCTTCTAACTCGGGTGCATAAAACGACGTCAAAATTCGGACTGCTTTGCAAATGAGCTAATGTGATAAATATTTCATGTAAGGCATAATTTCAAACTTTTGTTTAATATTTTCTTCCTTACATGCTTAAAGTCCATCAAAAGTCTGATCACACATGGAAATATCCAATATTCATTGAGTATTTCAACAAGAAACAACTTTGTTTTAGTTCTCCCCTTTTTTGCAGCAGCCTTTCTTTGAACTTATTGTTGTCCTCCATCAGTTCTATCTGATGCAGATCCCACACCACATAGTAATACTTCAGAAGAGGTCAGACAAGCTTGATGTAAGCAGTCTCTCTTTTAGACCTCTGGCACTCTCTAAGTGTTCTGCCAAAAAATCACAGTTGTAGGTTTCACTTTGTCTATATGATTGTTCCAGTTTAATTTCTCCATAATTGTAATTTCCAGGTATTAAGCTGAACTGACAACATTTAGATTCATGTATTGTGAAATATAAATTTAGCGGGTATCCTTTCGTATTCATGTGGATGATCTCACATCTCTTTATTGAGATACAATCAGCACTCTTTGCTCCATACAGATATCTTGCCTAAATAATTTTGCAGTTAGTTTTTATTATCTGTTGACTTTACACAATGGCAAATCATGGCATCATCTGCTAACAATCTAAGAGGAAAGCTGAGATTGCCTCCTAAATTGTTTGTGTAGATCAGAATCAGCAGAGGGCCTATAACACTTCCTTGGAGATCACCAGATATTACTTCTGTTTTAGTTGATTACCTTCTGTAAATTATAATGACCTATGACCTCTCTGATACAAAATCATGAATCCAATGCACAACTAGGATGATAATACATAGCCATGCAAATTTATTAGAAGTGGCATCTGATTAATGGTGTTGAAAGCTTACTGCAAATCTAAAAATATCAAATCAGTTTGAGATCCCCTATTGATAGCACTCATTATTGTATTAAACTAAAGCACTAGTTGTGTTGTGTTGTTTCATGAGAAAGATGTTTTCTGAATCTGTGCTGACTGGGCATTAACAGATAATTTTTCTTGAGGTAACTCATGATGTACGAACACAGTTTAAGTTCCAACATCCCACTGCAACTCTGCGTTAGTGATATGTGTCTGTAATTGAGCAAATTACTTCTGTTCCCTTTTTAGGGTATTGATGTGACTTGTGCAACTTTGCTCTTCGAAAGATCCACACCTGAAGACTGTAAACAGTTATATATGATTGCTGAATATGGAATTATTGTATTAGCATATTCTGAAATGAACCTGACTGGTTACAATCTTGACCGAATGCCTTTCTTGTATTAAGTGATGTAAGCTTCTTCTAAACATGGAGGATACCTACTACTACATTAGCTGCCTGTAAACATGGAGGATACCCACTACTACATTAGTAACTATGTAGATATTCCTGTATTCAAATCAAGAATGACTGCCAACATGACTAAGCATGGTTTCTCAAAATTCTTTCAGCAAAGAAATCTAAGCTTTAGAGGTACTTCACCACTGTTATTGTGCAGTGATAGTATTGATTACATCTTGGCACTGTGATACTTTACATATGACCAGAACCTCTTGGGATTCTGTCAGATTTCAGAACAGTTTCACTGTGGAAAGTTTTGCAAACCTCTCACACTGATGTTGGCGCTATATTTCCAGCTTTTGTAAAACTTTTTTTTGCAAGTGTTGGGATTTTACAGTCTTTTACATTTGGCATGTGTTTCTTCGTAGCTTCTGTAATAGTCTTGTGACCTGTTTTGTGTACCATGGGGAATCTATTACTAATTTATTTGGAATATATCACTCAACTGCCATCGATTTTATGTATATATGAATTCAAAAGACATCTGGTGTAGGCTTACATAGTCAGACTGGAATGAGTTGAGGCTGTCTCAAGTGCTTTTTATCTGCGCGCCCCCACACACACACACACACACACACACACACACACACACACACACACACACACACACACACACACAGACAGAGTCTCTCTCTCTCTCTCTCTACGTTAATTTTTGATGGGTGTGGATCTTACGATACTTAGACTTGCTAAAATGAGCATGTGGACAGTCCGTCATGATGCTCCCTGTTTGCTCAGGATTATTTGTTGATAAGATGTCAATTATGTTTTTGCAACAATTTGTGCTTAAAATGGGCCCCTGAACTAATAATTATTGTTGGGAATAGTTCTCTGAGAATGCTTTCGGTATGATTTCGGATGACGTCTTATGCTTACAATCGACTTGGAGTACATATTTTAGCCAACATGTGGAGGGTAGATTGAAGTAATCTCCATCTGTAATTGTAGGAGGGAGGTACCTATTTGAAAGACTAAGCTCGTGTTTGAGCTGTTCAGCAACTTGTTCACGTGGCTGGTAAAATGAACCAATTATTCATTTGTTCCAGTTGTCAAATATAACCTATCCATACTATTTCGCAGGAACTATCTACATAAATTTCACAACAAGGTAAATTATTACCAACAGCAATAAACATTCCACCACTAACTGTATTTAATCTATCCTTTATGAACACCGTGTGGTCCTCAGTAAAAGTTTCAGCTGAATTTATTTACGGCTTTAGCCAGGTTTACATACCTGCAATGATTTGAGCTTCAGTACTTCCTATTAGTGATTTGAGCTCAGGTTCTTTCCCAACACAGCTTTGACAACTTGGAAGTACAATAGCAACTGCAGCTAGAACTACTTTTGTTCTGTTTTTGCCCTTCACCCTTTTAGACTGATGCCCTTCCTGTAACTTACTGAGACCCTGTAACCTAAGAAGAAGGCCAGTCGCCTCCATGCAGCCCCCACTGCCCAAGTAGTCACCTACTGGGTGTAGTGGACCACTAGTAAGCATAACCCAGGAAAACAACCACCCAATCTTTACCACTTCATCTAGCCACCCAAAACTGGACACACACCGATATCATCGAAAGCAACACACAGCGTTTGTACCGACATGAGTCATCATCTGCAGTTGGCTGCAACCTCTACTCACCATGGTACCCAGAAGCACCTGTTCCACATCTGGAACAACTACTCCTGGTATGCAAACATACTTCCCTTTCCTTCACAGCCAAATCCCTAAGGAACCCCATTACACACCTACTGTTGGAGCTCCCAACTGCCAGCAATCCCACCGTTGGTGATTCCCAGACCTTAGCAAGTCAAGGGGCTTCCTATAAAACAGTGCAAGTGACAGCATATGACTCAGGATCTTTGTCAGCCACAGATAATGCCCAAAACCTGTCCATCAATGAACTGGGTGCCCCTCCGATTGGTCCCTTGGAAAGTTTTTCTCAGTCTGCCACACCTCAGAATCACTGCCCAAGAGACAACAGCGGACTCCACTTCCAGCTCCCTGAAATAATATCCATTGACAACAGCAACAAGCTGTGTGACTGAAGCCAACACCTTCTGGATTCTGTGAGAGAAGAAACGCGAACTCTGCTCACATCTGGACGCAGCAATTACAGTTCCTATCCATACTGAAGAAGGTGGACATTTACTCCAGACAGTTAATACAAGATGGACCTGTTCCTGATAAATACACACACACACACACCAAATATAGGAGATAGAATTTTATTTTATTTTTAAATATAATCTACACTGGTTGAAATTGTTAAATTTTTTACATGCCTTATTTCAGGATCTAATAAAATCAGTAATTTTTTGCATGGAAGGCTGTGGATTGCTGTGTTATCAAGGTTAAATTACGTGTTTGTATTGGTCATGTCCAGAAGAGGATGGGCACAAGGCTGAGGAAGCTGAAACAAAGTTTGAGAGACAAGAAACTTTCTGATGGTAATACCATAAGAAGCAGGCTGACAGACTAAATGATTGATGAACTACATCCATATTATGGGATGACCATTAGAAATAATACTGAGGATTTGTTGAAAATGAAGCAGACAGTATGGGCTACTTTCTTCCACAGACTGCCAACTGGCGAAAAAACAGTACACCACCTTTGCCCTCTTGGACCTGATTCATGGTGCAATTACTGCAATGCCCAGTACTCAAACAGTTCATACTGCCTTAAACATTCCATCCCAGCAGCAGTCATGGATACCATAAAAACAATTTACAGAGACCTGGAAAATTCTGAATTTCTGAAGAAGTGTGTGCATGGTCAGACTCAAAATCCAAGTGAGTCATTCTATAGTCTTATATAGACTCACACACTTCATTGGTAGGATGAATGTGGGGAATTAATCCTGGAGAAAACTGCATCAGAGAACTGGAATAGATGGACAAGGTTTGCATGATAAAACAGAGTATGCATCACAGTTGGCCACTAAAGAGTCTGGAAAGAAGAAAAGAAGAAAAAACTTGGAAAAAGATCAAGATTATATACAGTATGGTGCAGGGTGCATCTGAGTAACTAAAAATTTAAAACATGAAGCATGTATTAAGTGAGTTACAGTCTTTTGAAACTTCAGAAGCCATTCCTGAAAATTTACATTTTCTGTTGCATTTTTCCCTAAATCTCAGAAACCACTTCGAGCAGAGTATCCAAATTTTCAGGTAGTAATAACGCACACACATCTTGAGTCTACTGAAGTAAAAGAACATATTGTTATGTATAATTATGATTATTTAGGATAACATACAAAAAAGTACACAGCATTTTAACCATGTAATTAAAAAATTATATTTCCAAAAGCAATGGCTGAAATGCAATTATTGTAGTTCAGTGGACTCAGAACATACAGTTTAATGTCATACATAAGTTTGATGTTGATGGCTAAAGTGGTTTCTGGAATACAGGGAAGCCAATTTGCTGAATTTAACACTGTTGGGATAGGGTGTTCCAATTCCCCTTAACTAAAGAGCACAGAGGATATTTAGAGTGATGCTGCATCAGCTCAGAGAATGAAATGGTGTACTTTAGTGCTCTGCAGCAGTAATAAAAGCTTCCTCATCATACTGAAACGTAACAGTCCAATCAAAACTAATAAAAATGTGTAAATTTTAACCATAAAAAGCAGTTTCTGACGTACAGGTGTATGGAAATATGTACTTGTGAAAAAGTTATGAAGAAAATAATTATGAAGTCTTAATTACACTAATGTGTAGAGATCTGTTAATTGGTAGTAACATTTTAAATGATGTGAATCTTCTGTAATTAGTAAATATAACAAGTGTATTGTTAACATTTGATACCTAAGTGTTTATACTTGCTTCAACTTATGTAGAGATTATAATTCACTGATGTGTTTAATATATAAGACTCTAGGTAACCATTAAATATGTCATTTGTTCTAGGATGAGAGTTTTAATTGTTAATTAATGAAATAATAATTTTAAACAATGTCCAGGATTGTTCGGGATTTTTAAGAAAGTATAAACACTAACAGCCATGTTGGCAAGGGGTCTGACTGGTTTTGGTTTTTGAGCAGTGACCTTGTAGCTGCTCCTTTTGTATTGTAAGTATTGTTTGTCTTTGTAATAATACTTTAATTTTGTTTTGAAAGTATAAGAAAAAACTATGAAACTTAATGCAAGCTTAAACAAAATCAACTGTCCAGTAGTTGTTTTACAGTGACAGTAAATGTTCTGAGGAGCATGACTGCAGCAGATAAAGAGTAACTATGATCAACCCCATTACTATGAGTAGTTAGAGAAATGTTATAATTGGTGGAGGATCTGGGATGAAGTGTAAACCTGTAAACTAATCTTGTATTTTGTTTCAGAGTTAATCCACTTGTAAAAATAATATTCCATTTTTCTGAGAACTGGACAGAGAAGAAAGTGAGTAACACTCAAAGTGTACTTATGTGAAAACACAACTTGGAGAACCAACTGTCTGCAGGTACAATATAATTATTTGAACTTTCACTGTTTGAAATTGTTCTTTGTCTGCATTGTCATTATGGGGGATAATAGAGAGGTTAACAACAATAGGCAAGTTAATCGTAATGAAGAGGTTAATGGAAACTGGGAAAACAGTGTAGATATTACTGATAGTAATGTTGTTAATCAGGACAATGAAATCGGAGAGGACAGTGCCCACAGTAGTGTACTTACACTCTTTCATGGATATGAACCTAATGTATCAGCCTTGGATAGATTAGTTCAGCTGATGGAAGAACAGAAAAAGACAATTTAAAAATCGTTTGATGAACATAAAACTTTTTTTGACTAGAAGCTTGATTCTATTGATAAAAAGTTAGACAACCATGGAACCCAGATTCGCAAGACAAAAGAGAATTTAGAGAAGTGTTGGGAAAAAGTAGATGAGAATACCAAAAATGTGTTGGCTATAGAAGGGGAAATTGTTACCTCAAAACAGCAAAACCAAAAATTTGAAGAGAGACTAGACTCCACAAAAAATTTCAAAAAAGTTGTTACTGTTGAAATGTTACAATTAACAAAGCTCAACAAAGATTTTGTAAAAAAAATCACAGAAACAGACCAAAATATACAAAATTTCACTGAAATTGCAAACGATAAATTCGCGGAGTTAAAAGAAGATGTAGGCACTTGTTTAGGTGAAATTTTGAAGTTCAAATCTAAATTTCAAGAAATCAAAGATTCCATTGCTGTGAAAGCTTTCTGTAGTTACAGTCCATTGTGGAGTAATCGAAACATAAAAACATTTTCAGGAGAGGGCAATTTGATTTCATGTACCAGATTAAAGACAACTTGACTGATAAAATGAGTGATAATTTGAAAATTATATTTTTCTAAAAGTTCTTAGATGGGCGAACCAAGCAATCGAACCCAAAATGTCCTTTAATGAGGTAGCGTGAGCTTTCAAGAACATATTATGGTCAGAAACTAATCAAGCTAGAATTAAGTCAGAATTTTTGAATTGGCCAAATTTCAAACCGGGTAGTGGACACATGAAAACTTTTTGTGAACAACAGTTGAGAACTTTAGTACATCTTGATAAAATGATCCAAATAGATGCTCTAAAATCTAGGTTGCTGAATAGGTAACAGTGGAGTCTTGTCTATGGACCTGATGATTCAATTGAACAATTTCTTAGATATTGATTGGATTTAGCATGGGAGAGAAATGACAGATGTAATGACAGACCTGATGATACAGGAATAACAATAACAGAGCTTTCAATGATCATTTCAATAGCAGATTTAGAAATGATGACAGAAGAAATGGGGAGAGGAATGATAGGCAGAGACCTGAGAATAGGAATTTCGAACCAAGAAATAGGCAGTGAGGGCAAAATCAGGGAAACAATAGTAAAAATTTAGAAAACAGAAGAAATGATCCGGTAAACAGAGACCTGCCCCTTTCGGAGCGTGGCAAAATGGGGCAAATAGACATGGGAATTACAATCAGGTACATTGTAGTAATTTCAGAAGGGGAAGAACAAATAGAACATACCAGAATCTTGTACCAAGAATACAACCTGAAGTGAAGAGAATGAAGTTTGATAGGGAATTTTGGGAAATTTTTTTATCTGAAAACAAAGATGAACAAAAAAGTAAAAAATCTGAATTTGAATTAGAAGAAAACACTTCGACAAATTTCTTTAACAGTAGTAATGCAGTAGTAGCTGTTGATAGTGATGAGAACAAATCTGGTGAGTATGGTTTAGTGAGAATGTTGAGTAACTGTGAAATGAGTGAAAATGCTGGTACTCATGCTGTATGTGTGGAAGCTGATGTTCATGTGCTAGGCAGTGGAAGTGAGAATGACAGAGTAATTCCAGATGAAATTATAGTAGATAATAAACAGGAAAATGAGGATGTGGTAGAACAGAGTTGTCACAGTGTTGAGGTTGTTGAAGAAGTGTGTGAAGAGAGAATGAGTTTGGTGTTGAAGGTAATATTAAATGTGATAATAATGTTTCTAATGAGAATGATTAAGAAGAAGAAGAAGAAGATGATGAAGATGAAGATGAAGATGATGAAGAAGAAGAAGAAGAAGAGGATGATGATGATGATGATGATGATGATGATGATGATGATGATGATTTGATGCTGAATGATTCTGGATTTTCTGGTGAGTGTTTGAGTAATGAGATAGAAACCAGTAGAGCAGTGCCTGATAGATTAATGTTACCAGTTGATGTTAGTGATGATGTGTCTGAATGTGTTTGTGAAATGGAAAAGATGATCTAATTAGTGATAGATTACTGAGCGTAGTCAATGATTATAGTAGCAAATGTCAGTATGGTGATAAAAAGTGTATGGTCTTAAGTGAAAATTGTCAAAGTGTGCACTCAGATGATAAAATTGCCATAAAAATGTCAAACAGTCTCCTGGTGGTAGTATGATTAGTAAATCTGTAGAATCTGTAATAAAAGGCATTGATTGTGATAAAGGGGTGAATTTTCGGAACATAGAAGAGGATTTGTTATTTGAAAATGAGATCAATGAAATGGGTAAAGAATTTAGAGGTCCATATATTGTAGTACAGATTAATGACTGGATAGGCAACTGTCTTCTGGATACAGGCAGCCCAATTACTGGAATATCGAGAAAGCTAAGAGACAGGACCCAAAATAATGATAATAATTTCACAGAATTTCCAGTAACAGGGATAAGGATAAAAGGGGCAACAGGAAAAAGCAGTAAGTAGATTACCAGACAAGTCTTACTTGAATTTAAGATTAATAATGTACAATTTATACAGGGATGCTTAGTAATTTATGATGTAAATGAAAACTTGATTCTAGGTATGAAGTGGATTGTTAAGGCTAAAGTAAATTTTATCTGGGGTGACATGAAAATAACATTTGTTGAACCAAAAGTGGAATTCATGGGAAAATGAGTATTTTAATGGAAGATCATGGTCTAAGTAGTCAGATTAGAGAGATGCAAGAGCCTGACGGTGATAGTTATAGTGAGGAAGGGGAATAATTTGGTACTGATGAGGGTAGTGCTAATTATTATAGTAAACTAGTGTATAAAAAAGTATCTGCAACTGAAAGCCTTAATGCACAGAAAACTGAAGAGAGCTTGAAAATTTTTTGTGGGATTATAATGACATATTTGATGTAAAACCAAGGAGAGTAAAAGGGTATTAATGTAGTCGAAAGTTGAAAGTTGATGATCTGTTTTTCATAAAACCGTATGCTATCCCTATCTGTAACAGAAAGGTAGTAGAAAGAGAACGTCAGAAAATGGAAAGGTGGATAATAATAGAAAGAAGTTGTAGTTCTTACAATAACCCATTAGTGGTAGTTTCGAAACGAGATGGTGGTATTCGTTTAGTGCTCGACTCTAGACACCTGAATAAATATTTGGAGAGAGAAACTGACCACCCTGAAACTATAGATGAACTACTAAATAAGTCTGAAAATGTAAAATATATGACTAGCCTTGACTTGACTTTTGGATTTCATCAGACTGAATTAGAAAGAGATTCTAGAAAATACGCTGCATTTTTGTTTAATGGGAAATATTTTCAATGTTGTGATGTACCATTTCGTTTAAATGTATCTGTAGCAGAATTTATTAGGGGATTGGACTTTGTTTTGGGTAGAGAACTCTTAGAAAAGTTAATTATTTATGTGTATGACATTTTGGTATCAAGTAAGACCTGGGAGGAACATATTCAAATTTTAAAGGAAATTGGAGAGAAAATGAGACAGGGGGGGTATGATTTTGAAATTAGCAAAATGTAAGTTTGCCATGAAAGAATTAAAATTTCTTGGCCACTGCGTGAATGAAAATGGGATTTGGCCTAATTGAGAAAAGATTGAGGCCATCGCAAAGTTCCCAAAACCTAGAAATAAAAAAGATTTAAAATCTTATTTTCGAGTAGTAAACTTCTATCAAAAATATGTGAAAACACAGTCACTTAATGCACCATGATTGAACAACTTGTCAAGGAAAAATGCATTGTGGGATTGGTCTGATGAATGGCAGACAGCTTTTGACAGAATTAAGAAAGGATTGGCAGAAAATGAAATCCTCCGTAGACCTGATTTATCTTTAGCATTTTGTTTGATGGCAGACAGTTGTGATTATGGACTGTGGGTAGCCGGCTGCAGTGGCCGAGTGGTTCTAGGCGCTTCAGTCCGGAACCGTGTGACTGCTATGGTCGCAGGTTCGAATCCTGCCTTGGGCATGGCTGTGTTTGATGTCCTGTGGTTAGTTAGCTTTAAGTAGTTCTAAGTTCTAGGGGACTGATGACCTCAAATGTTAAGTCTGATAGTGCTCAGAGCCATTTGAACCATTTGACTGGGGGCACATTTATTCCAAGAGTAGGAAATTAATGGGAAAATTGAACATCATTCTATAGCATTTGCAAGCAGAACCTTACAAAAACATGAGAGAAACTACATGATAACTGAAAAGGAACTTTTGGCAATTGTATGGGGATTCAAAAAAATTAAAAATTATTTGCTTGGGCATGAAGTCAAAGTTCATACAGACTATAAAGCATTAAGAAACCTACAAGAGTGTAAACTGTATCATGGGAGAATTACCAGGTGGTCACAGTTCATTTTATAAAGGGTAAGGAAAATGTCATTGTTGATGCCCTGTCAAGAATGCCAGTGGGGAATGGAAATGATAATCAAAATAATAGTCAGGAGGGAAAGTTTAAAATAATGTATTTTAAAGACGTCAAATAGGGAAATGAAATTAGAAAAATCTGTAATCAGTTGAGTGTATATGAAAATGGTGATGATCATTGGAAGCTTGTTAAAAGTTATTTAGAGAAGAAAGGTCATGAGGAAGTACAAATGTTATATTAGGTTTTGAAAGGTATTCTATTTTATAGACACAGCACAGATAGTGATGCCTGGAAAGTTTGCTGGCCAGATTCTCTCATAAATACTTTCATAAAGTACACACATGAAAGCTTCAGACACTGTGGTGCATTGAAAAATACAAGAGTGTATATATTTTCGTAATATGTCCAGGAGAGTTAGTACCTTACTTACCTGCTGTGATACATGTCAAAGAACAAAAGTTAGTAACAAAACAAGGGATTTTTACAAAATGTGGTACCACATAAACAGTTGGATTTGGTAGGGATAGATTTGTATGGTTAACTTCCAAGAGCTAAAGGGGGATTTCAGTATATTGTCATCATTGTAGATTTGTTTTCTAAATATGTGAAATTTTATCCTTTAAAGAAAGCAACTAGTAAGAAAATAGCTTCTACATTTATGAAGGATGACTTTATTAAAGGGGTACACCTAAGGCCATTTTATCTGACAATGGGAGCCAATTTACCTCTAAATTTTGGAAGGAATTTGTAGAAGAACATAACATGAGACATATCTTAATATCATCCTATTCACATAAATGCAACCCGACTGAACAGTACATGAGGGAAATTGGTAGATTGTGTAGAACTTACTGTCAGAAAGATCACACATATTGGTCATGTTATGTTAAAGAATTTGAAGACATTATGAATAGCCTACAACATCCTACCACAGGATACTCTCCTTATGAGGTCATGTTTGACCCAAAACGACCTTACATAATCAAAGAACTTATAGAGTTTCCAGCTTGTAAAAGTATAACAGCACCTGAAAGAGAGGAGATAGAAGAACTATGAAAGATTATTATGAAAAAAGAAAGAAATGGCATGACAAACAGATAAAAAACACAGAATTCAAAGTTGGGGAGCTAGTTTTGGTAAAAAGTTACACCAAATCTAAAGCACTAAATAGAGAAATAAAGAAATTTTTGGATATTTACATAGGTCCATTTGAAATTGTTGAAAACCCACACCCAAATACTTTTAGACTTGTTTATCCTAAGTCCAAAAGATTATTTGGACTCGGGAATGTTATGCAGCTGCAATTATAAAAACAGCCTTCATCATTCATATAACATCATAAGAATTACCTTTCCTCAGGAGTTTGCAAGATCTTTTTGCAATTTGGGAGTGGCAAACCCAAGGCTCTGAGCTGGTGTGACTCTTTCTTTTTCAAGTCACATCCTCTCTTACTTATCTGTACAAACTCATCCCCTTCCACTTTCTGATTCAGATAAATAGTTAGAGACTGGATGACAAAAGAAACTGGTGCACATATTTTATATTGGGCAAGCTGCCTTTTTCTGGTTATCTGAATACGAGTACAAACTTTGGACAGGTTTAGTAATGCGTGGTTTAATAATACAACCAGAGTACGAATTTTGAGGAGAGTTGATGTAATATTTACTTATGTCTGTATAGTCATTATCACTATGCTGATAAAGTTATAATCTCAATTTGTTGATGACTTTACGAAAAGTTGAGAAAATATTTAAAGTTGATGTGAAGTTTACTTAAGATATCTGTGCTGCTATAGCAACAATTTATTACTTCACAACTGAGATGTGATTACAATTAGGTTAGACTGTTTGTAGTCTTATATATGTGTTCTCATTTGGTTTCACCTGTTACTATACCTATTATGTGAAAGTCACTGGATAGATTTTGATTTACTATCAAGTATGAAATACTTTGTCTTGATCTTGTCCTTAACATGTGTTAGATCTACTGTGTAACGGGAAAAGGAACAATTATCAGAAAAGAAATTATTATGTTTAAATTACTAGAATGGCTCCATCTGTGGAGCATAAAGAAAATGGAATTTTATGTTGGAGATAGTTATTGGGACAGAAGTATTCTGATTCCCAGGATTTAAGACTCACACAGTTTTATTTTCATGTAATTTTCTACCACTTAAACGACTAAATATGACAACCAATGGTTTGATTATTCTTTTGCCATCCTAGTACAATAAAATAGGGATGATGTACACATACCAGACATGTAGCAAACAAGCCATGCATTCTCTTTAGTATAGATACAAGATGTTCTTTGTCACAATGTCTACACAAATCTGAACTGTTCAATACTGCTGAATGTTACAGCAAGTCAATGCTTTTAATTTATACAAATTTTAGCTTACAATCTGATTCTTATTGGAGAAATTTAACCAATTTCCATTATCTTATTGAAAATATTCTGATGACCACTAAGGATTAATGTGTAATGAGTACAAATGAAAAACTAAAGATTGAGGATTCGTAATCATGATATAGTTATAGATCTTGCGGACATTTACTTTCAATTGAAGACAATTCAATAATATGTAACTGATGATGGAATATATATTTATCATACCTTTAGAGTGGCTGAACTAACCATTTTACTCCTAGTATTAACCAATTTATATTTAACTACTAGAACTTTGCCCTTGGCCTTAACCTATGTTGGAAGTTGCCTTATCTGTTCCCAGTTTTAATTACTGTCTGATCTGATGTTGCTACATCATGTATAATGTGTTGATGACCAACAAGAAATCTGTCAACTAGTTATTGAGCAGTATGTGTTCTGGAAGTAACTAGCTAGTACTTAATTTGCCAATGTAAATCTGATTCTACAGTAGTATGTGACCATGGTGGCTCTCAGTCTCCACAAGAAGATGCTGAAAAATTTGGGATGATGACTTTCAAGCTACAAGAACAAGGTGCCTTTGACAGTTATTGGGGGCAAATCCCTTTATCTGTCCTTGTGTTTTCCTGACCTGAAATGTACATGTTGGCTCAGTTGTTCTAAAATAGGAGTTTGACTTGTAAAGAGATGAGGACGTTTGCTCCTACAAGTGGTACCGTCACTATGTCTATGTGCATTTCAACAGTTGAAAACTGACATAATTTGTCCATGAAAATGTGTGTCTGAAAGGCTAACAATTACTGGTTCTTGTAAATTGCTTGACAACTACCTATACATGATACGATGCATACTATAATCATCTATTTAATGTGGTCTGTCTAGACTCAATACAGTGATATACTGTTACATGCAATATATTCCTTTATAAACACCTATTGTCAATGTAATTTCAAACTTTGAGTGTTTATTCATATGCAGTGCTGCTTGTAATATTTTTTGCCTCTACTTAATACAATGATATACTATTCTCAGCAATCACTTATTATCAATGCTCTTTTCTTTTCAAAAGAAATGCACTTACTATAACTATTCTACAACTTACATGCACAAAATTAGAACTACTGATGTACTGACATATACTATGATGAGCGGTCACATGCAACCTAATTCTCTGTAATTATTCATTGTATTTTTAGTAAACTGCTTTCTTGTGGCTTATAGCCTACCCCAACAATTATGAACAGCAACATCATAACTATAATTGATCCTATCACTCTGCTAATGACTGCTTATTTATAAGTACTACCATTTAAAAAACTTATATATATATCTTTTGTCTTTGGCTTGCATAAAATTTTGTAACATTATAAACACAGTAAACATGTGCTTGAACTTAATGTAAGACTCATAGAAGTTAGTTTTCCAAATGTCATGGCACATATATCACTTGGCTGAGATTCCAGTAACTTTAATTTCATGTCTCAGACCTGGCTCTTGTTTAATTTTGAAAATGTAACAAAAAAGAATTTCTATTGTCATTGTCACACTTTAGCAAATATATTCATGCATATGAAAGTGCTGCACATAATGTGAACGTTGTAACACTTGGATGATCTGCCCAATGAGGCAATTGACTTTGTTTATTTTTTTGATATGAGGTATGTGCAATTTGATGCATTTGGCAACCTTATTTCAATTTTTTCATGTTTATGTAATAATTTATCTTTGAACAGCAATAGATATCAGAGGAACACAATAATTCTGTACCTCACTTTAGTAATTTTCATGTATATGTCTCACATATGACACAGGTTTCAATATTATTTGTTTATGTAATTGTTTATGTTCGATCAAACACAGATACTAGAGGGACAGCTGGTAGGATCTAGCACTTGTTACTTGGGTTAACCAATACAGCATTATATACTTCATTTACTTTGTCCTGCAGAATGCTAATTGTTCACCCTTCGCTGATCAGTCAATAGGGAGTGTTGGGGTTAATTTTCAGGGACTGGAAAGGTTAAGCTGTGGAAAGTCCATTCTGCAGGAAATGCCGAACACTCTTCTCCCTCCGGCGCCACAGTGAAGTACTGGAACAGTGGGGGTCCTGGGTATGGGGGTTGGTGGGTTTCCTGTCTTTGGAGTTGAAGAAGAAAAGATGACAGATCTCCAACACTCCGAATCTTCTATTTCATTTCTTACTTCTCATTAGAGTACCAAGCTATCCTTCCCTCTGTCCACATGCATATGTCTCTATTGCTGAGACCCTTCTAATTTACTGTGTCAGCTTCAATAAACGGCTGAAACCTATTCTATAGGTGGATCCGGGGAACAAGCTAGCATTTCTGAATTATTTGATGTAACCATGCTCTGTCATACTATATTATTTATTTATGTCTGGTTTTGTTGTATGTTGTCACCCAAATCATTAACATTTACTTATGTATTTACTTTGCTATATACTAGCATCCAAACCTTCTATTTAATTTATTACTTGTCATTTGAGTACCAAGTTATTCTTGTCTTTATCCACATGTATATATCTCTGTTGCTGAGACTCATCTCATTTGCCCTGTCACCCTATTAAATGACTAAAGTCTGTTTTATATATATATATATATATATATATATATATATATATATATATATATATATATATATATATATATATATATATATATATATATATATATATATAATGCTCAACCATATAACTGTCATGATGTATCTGTCACTTATGTACCAAGTTAACAATATATTATGCTCAAACCAACTTACCAATGTATAAAACCTATTCATATTATTGTCATGACGTATCTGACACTTATAAACCAATTAGCAATATATAAAGTTCAATCACATAATTGTCATGATCTACCAATCATTTATGAATCATTTATTGTGTATTCACACCCAAGTTGTGAACACATACCTGTATATAAGGCCCAACCACATAATTGTTGGTGCTGTTTCAATTACTTATAAAACACAACCAATATGATGTATTAGTCACTTACATTGTCACTCAGAGTTATATGTAACTGCACTCTTATGTATCATTCTGCTTCTTATTGTCTGAATGCTTGTAAAGTGGTGCTGGAAGTGTGTCGACAAATGAAAAAATGGAAAGATGGACATTGGTCAGACATTTTATGCTACATATGTAGACTGAATTATTTTAACTGCTGAGGAACTATGCTCTAAGAATTTACTTGTACTATATTATAATAATATATTTGTTATTCAATACTATCTGTAAGTGTCAACATAAATTGCAGAGACCTGTGCTATAGCACTTTAAAAAATTAGTGATATGTTATCAAAGAACAAGTTTAAACTACATTATGAGTTATAAGGCAGGAAATGTTTAAGTATAAACAGTTGAAATTTTACTGAATTGAACTATTCTATTCAAAACAATAACTTACACAATATATATGATTGTCATAAGGAGTGGAGTATGAGCCACATTTCAGGTTTTTGCAATGACAAACTTCCGACGAGCAGAGATCTACAGTGTAATTCACATTGCTCTTCATTGCACATAGAGGAGACTGAATGCTTTGTTATATTATGGTCAAATACATGGTGTACTTGCCAAAGATAGGAGGTGGTTAGATACAAACTAATATGGATTTTGAGTATTGTAGTATCCAATACTAACTCTCATTCCACAACGTATCGTCAGTATTGAGAAAGAGCTATAAACACCAGTGTCTCCATTGCACTCAGGAGAACCTAGAGGACCTAATGACAGGCATAAATATACGGAAACAAGACCAATTCAGCTACCTTCCAATATGTAATTATCTGATTGAGATAGATCCTCATTTTCATGTTGTAATACATGCTGCAGACAAATTCTGTGAATTAACTTGTTCTTTCTTTGTGTTATTAATTAATATAGTTGAATCTGATACAAAATAATCTATGACAATGTTACATATTTGGTTGTACAAATTTTTCACATATCGCTTGTTCATCCAATTGATTGTAAAATGAGGACTGTTACGCAGATTTGTCAGAGAGAGTTTTGTTCAACTTTCAGTTACGCAAATCCTTTTGGGGCTTGTTGAAACGTAACAGTCCAATCAAAACTAGTAAAAACATGTAAATTTTAACCATAAACAGTAGTTTCTGACATAGAAGTGTATGGAAATATGTACTTGTAAAAGAGTTACAAAGAAAATAATTATGGAATCTTAATTACACTTATGTGTAGAAGTCCGTTAAATGGTAGTAACTTTTTACATGACATGAACCTTCTGTAATTAGTAAATATAACAAGTGTATTGTTAACATTTGATACCTAAGTGTTTATACTTGCTTCAACTTATATATTAAACACACGAGTGAATTCTAATCTCTATATCAGACTCTAGGTAACCATTAAAATATGTCATTTGTTTTAGGATGAGAGTTTTAATTGTTAATTAATGCAATAATAATTTTAAACAATGCTGAGGATTGTTCACAATTTTTAAGAAAGTATAAATATTAACTGCCATGTTTGAAAGGGGTCTCAGTCTGGTTTTGGTTTTTGAGCAGTGAGCATGTAGCTGCTCTTGTATTGTAAGTATTGTTTGCCTTTGTAATTATACTTTAATTTTGTTTTGAAAGTATAATAAAAAAACTAAAACTTAATGCAAGGTTAAACTAAATCAACTGTCCAGTAGTTGTTTTACAGTGACAGTAAATGTTCTGAGGACCATGACTGCAGAAGATAAAGAGTAACTATGATCAACCCCATTATTACAATTAATTAGAGAAATGTTATAATACATGTCCATTAAGTACTAGGCATGATATTGCAATGCAACATGAAATAGAATGAGCACGTAAGTAAACTAATAAAGAATAGGAATGTCTGATTTGGGTTCATTGGGAGAATTTTAGGAAATGTAGTTCATCAATAAAGGAGATTGTGTGTAGATTATTCTTGACTGCTGTTAGCATTTGGGGTCCTGACCAGCACAGGTTAAAGGAAGACTATGAAGCAATTTAGAAGCACACTGATGGATTTGTTACCTATCAAGATGCAAGAGTAACACACGTGCTTCAGTAAGCGGACAGCGGAATCATTCTGCTACAGCCAACGTAGACCTATGTTTCACATAATCAGCGTGAAGGAATGATAAGAGACATTAGGGCTCTTGCAGAGGCATACAGACACTCTTCTCTTTCTCACTCCATTTGCCACTGGAACAGGAAAGGAAATGATTACTAGGGGTTTAGTGTATTCCTGGCATGCATCATGCGGTTGCTTGTGGAATACATATGAGGTAGTACCTGAGTGAGATCACTTGTTTAGGATTGTCAATAAGTGATCCAGTCCACATATTTGAACACTATGGCAGATGCACTTTGAACTGTGACAAATGCTTGTGTAAAATATGTCTGTTGTTAATTGTTAATTACCATTCACATTTAATGAACAATCAAAGCGTGATGGAGTCAGAAAGGTGAACTCAACATAGAAAGTTAAGTGTAAATGACGGAAAATTTTCCCAACTTCAGTAAATATGAAACCAATTTATAGGAAAGAGTGATATCTTACGTGCAGGGGAAAGGAGGCAATTATGGAAAATTTTTGTTTTGTGGATACAACTCTGCATGTATTAATAAATGAGGGTTTTAACATAATTTATTTTAAATTTGTTTGTTTCAATCACTTCACAAATTTACTTACTTCTTTTAATTCTGCTATAAATAACTTCTAGAAAACTGAAAAATGATGATTGTTTTCTGAGACCAAAAAATCTCAGATATTGTGATATTTATCACAACCAGAACTTTCCCCATGTGTTCACATTTGGCACTGTACCCAGGAAAATTTTGCGCCACAAAACATGTATTCTGTGTCTCCACTTGCTATTTCAGAATGCATTCTGACCACCTCATCAGTGGAATCTGCCAAACTACTGACTCCAGTGATTCAGACATAGTGAAGTTGCAACTCTTCCCTCCATTCAAGCTCCTTTCAGATCTTCTTTGTCTTGATCATTTCTGGTACAGATTGATGCAATTCAACACCTTGTTACTGTGTATTATAGGTGATACGTCAATGGACTCCAACTAACCAGGACAGCAGACCAACCTGGCAGAAAGAAAATACTTTGTTTATTTATGAAGTTGCATATTGTTTTGAGCCTTGTCAAAAAGCAAATCAAAGCCTAGTTGCAATAGAGAATTAACAAATTCTACTAACCTGCTTTAGTTCAACCGTCACCTAGATGCTCCTGATTTTCTTGCTCAAAAGGACATTGGGTAGATTATCTATTCCCAAGACTTCCATCATTTGCAGCAATGAAGTCAAGATTGCAGAAAACATTTCTGTTGGACAGGAAAATGACTGTAATGCTGAACACATTGATGGCAGTTTCACCAGTCAGAAATTTTCATATAGGATCGACAAAAGAATTCTGCAATGTTAGTTGGTCCTAGAGTACTGTTGTGTGCTTGAAGTCATTGCCAGATCTCTTCACGATAGTCGGTCTTTGGCAGTCTCATAAACATTTGATGTTATCGGTGCAGTGAGAAAGGAGGCTAACTAAACATACATGATGACTCCCAACCAGTTCAACTACCTGAGTGTTTTAGGTGTGATTGTAATGGCCATCTGAGGTGAGAAATGCAGAAGACTTCATACTCGGATGTTGTTGATGTTGTGGTCTTCAGCCCTGAGACTGGTTTGATGAAGCTCTCCAGGCTACTCTATCCTGTGCAAGGTTCTTAATCTCCCAGTACCTACTGCAGCCTACATCCTTCTGAATCTGCTTAGTGTATTCATCTCTTGGTCTCCCTCTACAATTTTTACCCTCCACGCTGCCCTCCAATACTAAATTGGTGATCCCTCAATGTCTCAGAACATGTCCTACCAACTGATCCCTCCTTCTAGTCAAGTTGTGCCACAAGCTCCTCTTCTCTCCAATTCTATTCAATACCTCCTCATTAGTTATGTTACCTACCCATCTATACTTCAGCATGCTTCTGTAACACCACATTCCGAAAGCTTCAATTCTCTTCCTGTCTAAACTATTTATCATCCACATTTCACCTCCATACATGGCTACACTCCATACAAATACTTTCAGAAACGACTTCCTGACATTTAAATCTGTACTCGATGTTAACAAATTTTTCTTCTCCAGAAACACTTTCCTTGCCATTGCCATTCTACATTTTATATCCTTTTACTTCGACCATCATCAGTTATTTTGCTCCCCAAATAGCAAACCTCCTTTACTACTTTAAGTGTCTCATTTCCTAATCTAATTCTGTGGTGTCACCGCCAGACACCACACTTGCTAGATGGTAGCCTTTAAATCGGCCGCGGTTCGTTAGTATAATAGACCCGCGTGTCGCGACTATCAGTGATTTCAGACCAAGCGCCACCACAAGGCAGGTCTAGAGAGATTTCCTAGCACTCGCCCCAGTTGTACAGCCGACTTTGCTAGTGATTGTTCACTGACAAATTACGCTCTCATTTGCTGAGACGATAGTTAGCATAGCCTTCAGCTACGTCATTTGCTATGACATAGCAAGGCGCCATTATCAATTGCTATTTCTCTTGTGATGAATGTACCGTCAGACCGATGTTCACCAATTATGGATTAAAGTTAAGTATTCCAGAAGCTACGTACCTTTTTTTACTAGTCTCAACTCCTTTAACTGTTCCAGACCTCACACCAGCCTGCGTGAGATTAAACGCGTGCCTTTCGGCTACCTGTCATAGTGGCTTGGCTGTCTTGCCAAGTCACAACAAATTCATTCAGCATCACCTGACTTAATTCGACTAATACCATTATCCTCATTTTGTTTTTATTGGTGTTCATCTTATACCAACCTTTCGAGACACTGTCCATTCCGTTCAACTGCTCTTCCAAGTCCTTTGCTGTCTCTGACAGAATTACAATATCATCGACAAACCTCAAAGTTTTTCTTTCTTCTCCATGGATTTTAATATCTACTCTGAACTTTTCTTTTATTTTCTTTATTGCTTGCTCAATATACAGATTGAATAACATCGGAGAGAGGCTACAACACTGTCTCACTCCCTTTCCAACCACTGCTTCCCTTTCATACCCCTCGACTCTTATAACTGCCATCTGGCTTCTGTACAAATTGTTAATAGCCTTTCACTCCCTGTATTTTACCCCTGCCGCCTTCACAATTTGAAAGAGAGTATTCCAATTGACACTGTCAAAAGCTTTCTCTAAGTCTACAAATGCTAGAAACATAAGTTTGCCTTTGCTTAATCTTTCTTCTACGATAAGTCATAGGGTCAGTATTGCCTCATGTGTTCCAACATTTCTATGGAATCCTAACTGACCTTCCCCAAGGTCGGCTTTTATAAGTTTTTCCATTTGTCTGTAAAGAATTTGCATTAGTATTTTGCAGCTGTGACTTATTAAACTGATAGTTCAGTAATTTTCACATCTGTCAACACCTGCTTTCTTTGGGATTGGAATTATTATATTCTTCTTGAAGTCTGAGGGTATTTTGCCTGGCTCATACATCTTGCTCACCAGGTGGTAGAGTTTTGTCTGGACTGGCTCTCCCAAGGCTGTTAGTAGTTCTAATGGAATGTAGTCTACTCCGGGGGCCTTGTTTCGACTCAAGTCTTTCAGTGCTCTGTCAAACTCTTCACGCAGTATCATATCTCCCATTTCATCTTCATCCACACCCTCTTCCACTTCCATAATATTGTCCTCAAGAACATCGCCCTTGTATAGACCCTCTATATGCTCCTTCCACCTTTCTGCTTTCCCTTCTTTGCTTAGAACTGGGTTTCCATCAAAGCTCTTGATATTCATGCAAGTGGTTCTCCTTTCTCGAAAGGTCTCTTTAATTTTCCTGTAGGCAGTATCTATCTTACCCCTAGTGAGATAAGCCTCTACATCCTTACCTTTGTCCTCTAGCCATCCCTGCTTAGCCATTTTGCACTTCCTGCCAATATCATTTGTGAGACGTTTGTATTCCTTTTTGCCTACTTCATTTACTGCATTTTTATATTTTCTCCTTTCATCAATTAAATTCAAAATTTCTTCTGTTACCCAAGGGTTTCTACTAGCCCTCGTCTTTTTACCTATTTGATCCTATGCTGCCTTCACTATTTCATCCCTCAAAGCTACCCATTCTTCTTCTACTGTATTTCTTTCCCCCATTGCTGTCAATTGTTCCCTTATACTCTCCTTGATACTCTGTACAACCTCTGGTTCTTTCATTTTATCCAGGTACTATCTCCTTAAATTCCTACCTTTTTGCAGTTTCTTCAGTTTTAATCTACAGTTCATAACGAGTTGATTGTGGTCAGAGTCCACATCTGTCCCTGGAAATGTCTTACAATTTAAAACCTGGTTCCTAAATCTCTCTCTTACCATTATATAATCTATCTGATACCTTTTAGTATCTCCAGGGTTCTTTCATGTATACAACCTTCTTTCATGATTTTTAAACCAAGTGTTAGCTATGATTAAGTTATGCTCTACCAGGCACCTTCCTCTTTCATTTCTTAACTCCAATCCATATTCACCTACTATGTTTCCTTCTCTCCCTTTTCCTACTCTTGAATTCCAGTCACCCATGACTATTAAATTTTCATCTCCCTTCACTACCTGAATAATTTCATTTATCTCATCATACATTTCATCAATTTCTTCATCATCTGCAGAGCTAGTTGGCATATAAACTTGCACTACTGTAGTAGGTAGTTCCCTTTTTAAATTTTGTAACCTACCTGTCCGATTAAGGGATCTGACATTCCACGCTCCGATCCATAGAATGCCAGTTTTCTTTCTCCTGATAACAACGTCCTCTTGAGTAGTCCCCGCCTGGAGATCCAAATGGGGGACTAATTTACCTCCAGAATATTTTACCCAAGAGGACGCCATCATCATTTAATCATACAGTAAAGCTGCATGCCCTCAGGAAATATTATGGCTGTAGTTTCACCCTGCTTTCAGCCATTCACAGTACCAGAACAGCAAGGCCATTTTGGTTAGTGTTACAAGGCCAGATCAGTCAATCATGCAGACTGTTGCCCCTGCAACTACTGAAACGGCTGCTGCCCCTCTTCAGGAACCACACGTTTGTCTGGCCTCTCAACAGATACCCCTCCATTGTGGTTGCACCTACGGTGCAGCTATCTGTATTGCTGAGGCACGCAAGCTTCCCCACCAACGGGAAGGTCCATGGTTCATGGGAGGGGGGAATAGGTTTTGAAAATGAGATGTTCAAACCACTGCATCAAGGTTGCTCTGTACCCAACAAGAGGAACAACATGCGGGTAAAGACCCACATGTTGCTAATTTCATTTACTGCTTTTTCATGTTGTTCTTCAGGAAGCTACATGATTGGAGGAATGAAGGAACCGCCAGGTCTCAAGCACAGAATGACTGTTATGAATGAGCCTCCTTGTATCACTGTGAGACCTCCTATTTGACTTTCCCATGCAACTTATGAGGCAGAGATTTTGCTTTGAATGACCGATAAACTGTTTCCACATACACTGAAGAATTTTCACACTATTTTTCAGTTGAATCTAGAGAATCTAGCCTGTGATGTGCCAATTGGATTCTGCTATGATAAAATATTTTTGTGTCTCCTAAAATATAGTCTCAGTCAGACCTTTTGTGCAATCCCAGCCCTACCAAAATGATTGTTGATACTGTTGCTAATAGACAGCTGATAAGCCATCTAGCTAATATCTCTTCTTGTTCACTCACAGAAAAGAGACTCCATCTTTAGGCAGTAGGTAATAAGCACCTCTTGAAGATTCTCTGGTAACACAGTTCTCCATGCCAATTTTGTTGTAACTGCACACTTCTCATCAGAAGTTTCAGACTTCACCAGCAAAAACGGTGCCATCCAAGGGATATGACACTGTGGGTGGTTTCAAATATCTCTTTCTTTTCTGTACTAATGTAACATCTTTTGACATTTGTCTTGTGACACAATTTTCTTGTGACTGGGTATTACTGAGCTATCAAAAAACTTGGGACTTCATTAGCAGACTATATTTTGCAGTAATTGTTTAAAATATATGAAACAGTTTGAACACCAGATTTAAGATTTAAACAACAATGTAAACATTGAAGGGTTGAGGAATACTAGCAAGCCAGACTGGTCCAAACCCCCTCTCAAATATAACTTGACTTTGCCCATTCAGTGAATGAATAACTTCTTGGGCCTTAATGTTGAGTCACAGAATAGATGTACTGTATTAAATTTTCTGACACCATCCTGCACCTGAAAGAGCTTGTACCTATACTTTGCACCTGCAGTAGCACCCTTAAGGACTGCACTCAGTTTTCTGTAACCTCATGAATCTTCGAAATACCCCAACCAAGTTTACAAACGTAAATAGATTTATAGTAGAAGATGCCTATATAGAATCTATGAAGAAAGCTGTAGAAGAAGCAGTAATAGAAAACAGTGGTAATGGAGACTTGACTGTAGAATTCTGTGGTACCTGGGATAAACAGGGACACAAATCTCTTCATCCTGTAGTATCTGCCACCAGTATTAATACAAGAGAGAGCTTTACATGTAGCAGTAATATCTAAATATTGTAGATGCCCACACAAAATAGATGTATACATGAAATAATTGCACAGATATATGTTGTGACAGTTGTGGAGGAATGGAAGTGGCTAATGTTGCTAGTCTATTTCAATGTTCTGTTGCGTGTGATATGTGAATTACCTTGGTGGCAGTGATGCTAAGAGTTTCAGACATATTCAAGGACTAAATTCCTATGGGATGATGAAGTAGTGCAGGAATTTGAGTGTATTGGACAGATGCGGAAACAAATGGGATCAAGACTTTGGTGACTGAAAGCTTCATACAAAAAACAAAAACTCAGGGAAGGTAAAGGATTGGATGGGAAGGGAAGGTTAACTGACAGTGTAATTGAAAAATACAAAACTATTATGGAAGGGATATTAGGCAAAACACACACAGTGTTGATGAAATGGACACTGTTTGGGTTCTTTCCTTTCATACTTTTTCAAGCAATGAAAGTCCCCATCATTACTTGTATCCCAAAGGAGAAAGCAGCTAGTGCAAGTACAACAATGAATTGTCGATGAAGAGTACACCCATAAACATAGTCTGCCTGATGTGGCAGTGGAGGTAATGAAACCAATTTTCAGAGACTTAGGAGCACATCAACTGTTGAAAAAGTGTGTTCATGGAAAAACCCAAATGAAAATGTAAATAGTGTTACATGGTCAAGAATCCCCAGGACTGTGTTTGCTGGAATAGAAACACTTCATTTTGGCTTGTATGATGCTGTAGCTACTTTCAATGATGGCAATGTTGTAAGGTGCAAAGTGTTCCAAGGTACGGGAATGAAGATAAATTTCAACAGGATATGTATGACGCTTGCTTTTGACAGGGAACATCTTCAGGCTGCTGAAAGGGTTGTTTATAGCATAGAAATACAAGCCAGGGTAAACAGGAAGAGGACAATGAGAAAGCTGCTGGAGAAGTTTGCAGAAGATGAAGATAATCCAGACTGTGGACCTGGAATGCACTAAGAAAGTAATCCAAACATATATATATATATATGTATATAATTTCCCACGTGGAATGTTTCCCTCTATTATATTAATCCAAACTTTGTCGCTCAATTCCAAAAAGTTTTATTTTTTCATATAAATTACCCGTTTTCTCAGGATCTACAAAACAATATCAGTTCCAATTTTCAGGAAATTCTGCATGGTCCATTATGTGTAAATTAACAAAGACTTTTTCCAAAACCCTGTACATTGTTAAATTTATAAACAAAAAATGGCACAAAAAGTGTGAATTTTTGTTACTGTACAATAGAAAAAATTTAATCTCCAACAACTGCATTGAAATTTTTAAAGTCCCTTTCTCCTCTTAATACCACTGGTGTCAATATGACCTGATAAGCACATTTCTAATATACATCTCCCTTGTTTTCAAAATGATTATTTTCAAAATTTATGACTTTGTTTCTCTAAGTTGCTTGTATGCAATTACATATTGTTCAGTTTGCCACTTACAACATATTAAAATTTATTCATGTGCTCTGCACAGAGTACCACTGGGGTCAGCATGACCCCAGTCTAAATTTTTGTGTTGGTTCTTGAATGTAACATTATGAAAACAGAATGATGACTATTATGTTGAATACATGTTATACAAAACACCTGCAACAATGAAACTAACATTTCCCACTTAATATTTATATTGAGACAATATGGCACCGAGTGAGGATCACAAGTGTGTAAAGTCCAGAAAAGGTGTAAAAATAGCGAAGAAAAGTGTTTATCATGCAATATAGTCAGTGTGTATTGTGAAAACTTATGCATGCCATGCTACATAATGAAAAAAGTCACTGAAAAAAACTGTGGAACTACAAGAAGTAAGAAGGAGAATTACACATTTGGAGCATCTACATTGTCTTTCGGGGAACACAATGGGCATAAATAAATTGCTCAGTGAATTTCACTCATGAATCATAAACTGTAGTAGCAAAAATACAAGACATAACATGGGTAAAAAGTACGGGAGAGTAGGCAGTAATGGCATATGCAAAACAAAGTTCCATTCTTGGTGTGCAAAAGTTGATCCATTGCCGAAAACACATGAAAAATCATTTGCAGAATGGAAATATGATACCAATGTTTACAGGGTCAGACTAAACCCACCTATTCAACTACAAAAAAGGTACAAAGTGCTAATTGAAATAAGTGTATTTTCAAAAATATTTTCTGAAGCACCATCATCAAAGGTACATGTTTCGGCCATTGCTGCTGTCCTGAGTAGGCCTACATGCAATCCATATCAACATATGCCTAGGTCACAGCAAAAACACATAATCACATGGGAAAACTGCACATTTTACCTGATAGCCATGGACGCGGAATAGCCTCTCTTGTTGATGAGGCATCACTTATGAAATCCACGAGTTATGTCAAGCCTGGGGCTTCCCTTATGGAGATAATTAAGAATGTTTACACTGATGAAATTTTCAAATGACTTCAAAAGACTTTGTGGCTTTGTTTGGTGGCTCTAACGATGTATATAAAAATTAAACCTATACAGCCTGCTCAGAATTGAGAAAGCATCTGGCTCACATACAAACATTCTCTTTGTCAACATTCCATATCACTATGATCTGCCATCCTGGTCTTGTGTGAACAAAGAGATTAGTACTGCTAATGAGATTTCTTCCAGTATATGCAGTCAATTCGAAAATGTTTGTAGTGTTGATATTAATGGCATTGGTTGGAGATTCCACACTTCTCATGGCCTTCATTTGAATGGCCTAGGGAAGAAAATTGTAACTCAGAAAGTATTAGACGAAATAAAAAGGTACCAGCAAACATCTACAGCACCATCAACAACAGTAACAGTAACATCACAAAAATCAATAAAAGTAGGTTCATCATAAGTAGCAACAACAACAGAAGCAACAGCAACATCAAAATCATCACCAATAGCAGCAGAAAAATTATCACAAATGGTCAAACCACCACTAGTAACAGCAACAAAACCATCAGCAGAAACAACAGCAAAACCAACAGATACTACTACAACAGATCAACCATCAACTGAAATAGTGCCAATAAAAGAAACAAAGGCAGCAACCGGAAAAAGAATCCTGTCAGTACCACAACCACAACCACAACCACAACCACAACCACCTCCGGCTGCAGAAACAGCAGCAGCAACAACAGAACCAACAACAACAACAGTAACAGTAACAGTAGCAACAGAACCAACATTAACAGAAGCAGCAGCAACTACACCAACAACAACAGTAACAGCAGCAACTAAACCATCAACAACAGTTGCAGCAACACAACACTACTTAAGGAGGAGTCAAAGACAAGGTACATCTACATAATTAAATCAGAATTTTTTGTGGCTTCAAACAAAGAAAAGGAAAAGATTGTGACAAACCAGGAAGAAAATTTGCAGGTAAGTGACAACTACTATGGAAAAAGCAGCACAGTACCAGGTAATGACAAAAGAAAAAATACTTGGCAACCAGTCAGGATAATGTGTCAGAATATTCAGTGCCTCACAAACAAAGTGCTAGATCCAAAAGTGGCTTTAAACAATCTTGATGATGTCTCTTGTATTTGTTTACCTGAACACTGGTGCAAGGCTAGTGTATTAAGTCTCATAAATATAAGCAACTTTAATTTAGCATCACATTATTGCCAAAGTGTTTTTAAAAATGTTGGGGTATGCATTTACTCTAGAGTATGACTGCAGTTCGAAGTGAAAGCAGAATTGTGCCATCTAAATACAGAAACACATCTAGAATCATGTGCCATAGAGTTAAAAACTGAGGAGAAGAGTGAAAAACTAGTTGTCATAACAATATGAAGATCATCCCTGGGTGACAAAAACATATCCTTAAAAAAAATAGAAACAGCATTAAACACTAAACACTAAAACATTTCAGTCAACTCAAAAAAGACAACAAAGATGAACACTTCACAGATTTTGTTAAGACATAAGAAAATATACAGGAATGTGATCAAAAAAGCCAAGACAATGCACAATGACAGTGTAATTGCTAGGTCAGTAAACAAATCGAAAGTTATATGGAATGTAGTAAAAAAAGAAATAGGTCCAAGCAAAAATGTTAGAAATCTAGATAACTTTGTTTTAAAAGATGATCAAGGTGTGCTTGTCAGGAATCTTACTTTAGCAAATTATGTTAATGACTGCTTCATAAATAGTACAATCAATCTGAGTAAAAATTGTTCTAGGATTAGTAGAACATCAATCCCAGGAGAAAAAAGTGTTAATTCAATATTGCTACCTCCCACAAACAAATTGGAAGTTATTCGAATAATAAGAACAATGAAGAATAAAATGCCCTCGGGGATTGATGTGGTACCTTGTTCAGTCATGATGAGATGTGCTAGTGTCAGATCAGAACCACTCTCACACATCATAAACATATCATTGTCAGAAGGAGTCTTTCCACAATGATTAAAAATTGCAAAAATAAAACCATTGTATAAAAATGGCAATATACATGAAGTGGGAAACTATAGACCAATAGCTTTATTATCAGTGTTTTCAAAAGTAATAGAGACAGTCTTGAAAAACATAATTACAAATTATCTCGGAGAAATTCAATCTATTGTCTGTAAACCAACACGGCTTTCACAAAGGAATGAGTACAGAGTCAGCCATCACCCGATTCATTGAAATATTGTATTGGGGCTGGATAGGAACAACTGTACACTAGGAATAAACTTGGACTTATCAAAGTCATTTGATACTTTCCAACATGATATCCTGCTAGACAAATTAAAATATGTTGGTATAGGAGGAGTGGCAAAAAAGTGGTTTCAGTCATTGGGTAGTAGAAATTGGAACAACAAACAGTAAAAACCAAAGTACTGTTTACAGATCAGATATTCAGACTATGCCAATTGGGGTACTGCAGGGGAGTGTTCTAGGACCTCTCCTATTTCTTCTTTACATAAATGATATCAAGATTCCAATAAATGGTACTCACATACCCCTGTTTGCAGATGACACAAACATTGCAGTAACTGACATAAACCGGGTATTGCCAACATCTGCAACCAGAGTTATAGAATATTGGCAAAATTGTTTTCCTGTAATGGATATAATTAGTTTTAGAGATATTTATGATTAATTTGTTCATTTCAAACCAAAGTCACACTCTGATCTGGATTTCAGAATACAAAATACAGAAATTGTGAGTGTTGCTACCACAAAATTCTTAGGTGTATACATAGACGAAAATTTAGACTGGAAATCCCACATCCCGTATCTCTCTCATAAGTTAAGCTCTGCTTGCTTTTCATTACATGGCATTAGCTTTGTATGTAGTAGGGAATGTAGCAGAATTGTTTACTTTGCTTATATACATTCTGTTATTACCTATGGCCTCACGTTCTGGGGTCATAATAAGAAAAATCTCAAAACCATCTTCACTCTACAAAAACAAGCAGTTAGAATAATTACCAACAGTTCAAGGCTAACTACTTCAAAGCAATTATTTCAACAGCTAAATATTCTACCCCTACTGTGCCTCTACATACAAAAAAGCGTAATTAATGTAAAAAGAAATATTGACAATTTCTAATCCAACTCTGATCTACATACTTACAACACAAGAAAGTGCAATGACATTCATATTAAAAGAGATAACAAGGCTTTGGTACAGAAGCAAACAAACATACAAGGAAGCAGATTGTATAACAAACTACTGGTAAAGATAAAAGAAATAAAAAAATTGTCTTCATTTAAAGAAGCAGTGATCAAATTTTTAATGACCAACTGCTATTATAGTGTAAACGAATACCTGGAATAGCTTCATACAAAACAATTAGATTTATGTACTCTGTGCCAATAGTAATTTTTATCTTACTGTTGCTATGATCTAAATAAATAATATATACAAAAGTAATAAAATTATAAACAGCCGACCAGTTGCAATGGATAAATAATTCTTTACCTAGGCTTCAACAAATTTAAATTTGTCTTCTTCAGGAGGTGGCAATTTTACATTAGTATGGACTGATGTATCATTGCCGTTCTTACAAATGTCTGCATAGATCCATTTGTCAAAATTAAAATATAGCTCTAAAAATAGGGTTTGTCACGTAAATATAAATTAGTACATGGATGTTGCAGAGCTCACAACCGACCAAGGTAAAGAATTCTTTATCCATTGCAACTGGTCGGCTGTTTATAATTTTATTACGTGGAACCGTTGCTGTTGTGCAGCTATGTTTAAAATACTGATATACAAAAGTGTTAGAATTATTATGTGTTATATCTAAATATCAACTGCGTATTTCATGTAAAAAGTCTTTATGTATTTTTTGACGAAATCCATGCAATTTACATTGTCCCTGGATGTATAAACTACTACTACTACTACTACTACTACTACTACTACTACCACTACCACCACCACCACCACCACCACCCTTTGTTTCCGTTTCTTGCCTCAGATGTTGATGTGTATTGCCTCAGCGTGTGCAAGAACTACATTATGACTAGGAAAACATTTGAATAGTGCTGAAATACAAGCAATTTTGAATGAAGAAGAGGAAATAGGAGATACATCTGATGATGATGATGATGATGATGATGATGAGATTGATGCTATTATTTCTGGAGGTAATGAATCAACTGAAGATTCTGATGAAGATAATCTGGAAACTCCGTTTCCTGAAGGTGCGATATCTAAAATCAGATTGTTTGCAAGTAAGTGTAGATAATCTACCATATGTTTGCAAAAACTTCAATGATAATGCTAATAATAATAATAATAATAATAATAACAGTAATAATAGTTTGTAAATACATATGTAAAATAATAACCCATTGTTTTTCAGGTTGAGAAATGGAAATGAAACATGGGGAAAAAATCCTGTTAGATTACATGGGAGACAGCCAGTACGAAATGTATGAAGACAGTTCCAGGTCCCATGAGGCATACTGTAAGGAATGTAAGTACTTTGCAGTCACCATCTGAATTATTTATGAAGCCCAGCATTTTCCAGATTATTTTGAGGCCGACCAACAAAGAAGGTAACATTACTTTCAGTACCAAATGAACAGATATTGATAGAGAAGACTTTGTACATTCCTGCAAGAATAGGCAGGCTAAGAAAGAATTCAAAGGTCACAGTGAGGGCATGGTGAATTCATGGAATGAAGAGCAAGGACGACCTATTTTCAATAGTTATATGGCTGAGAACCACTTTACAGAAATATCACACTGTATTCGGTTTGATGATTTTCAGCACTGGTGACAGAATCATAGCCCTGATAAATTGGCTCCTATAAGGGATTTATTGAACACTGGGTAAGCCCATGACAGGGTGCATACAAGAGAATATTACAGCTGATGAACAACTGGTAACGTTTAGGGGTAGATGTCCATTCCGCCAGTACATCCCCTCAAAAAATGGAAAGTATGGTATAAAGATATGGGCTGCATGTGACAGCACTAATAATTCTGTCACACACCTGCAGATGTATACATGAAAGGGCAAAGGCCATCTGAGAGAAATAAATTGTGGAAAAAGAGTAGTGTCAGAACTGACAGATCATTTAGCCAGGAGTGGAAAAAATATCACAATAGACAATTTCTTTACAAGTTTGGAGTTGGCAAAGGAACTAGAGCAAAAACAAATGACTCTGCTAGGAACGCTAAGAAAAAGTTGTTGTAAGATATCTGCAGAGTTTATTGAAGCAAGGGGAAGAACTGCAGCTTCATGTCTCTTTGGATACCAGGAATCAGCTACAATAGTCTCCTATTTCCCAAGAAATGATAAGATAATGGCATTTCAGAGAGGAAATAGCAGACAGGGAAGCAGTAAAACCTTTTTTAATCCAACTATAATGCAACTAAATCAGGTGTAGACACAATGGACAAGTTAGTCAGGACCTACACCACTAAACGTATGACAAGAAATTGGCCTATGGTTATTTTTTGTAATATTTTGGATATTAGTGCCCTAAATGCTTTCATAATTTGGCTGGTATAAAAACAAAATCTGCAAAGGAAGAGAACTTATTCTGGAAATGGGAACACGTCTAGTACAGAAAAACAGAAGTCGACACAGCAAAGCTCTCTTCCTCATCCTCCTCCTTCAGCAGAAGTGTATATGGGGGCAAAACATGGATGGTGCTCTCTGTGTGAACATTCAGTGGATAGACAACAGTCAGAAACATGTAGAAGATGCTTTTCATTCATCTGTAACCAACATTCAAAGATTATGTTAAATGGAGAGTGTTTGTTTGTTTTAAATATAAGGATCTATAAGACCAAGGATTAAGACAAGATCTGTAAGTGCTTATATACATTATTTACCTGTTCTCAGTCAGTAATGTATGCTTTTATGTCAGTTCATTAAAATAGGTAAAATACTGCCAAAACATGCTGTGTTAATTACTTTGGGTCATATTGACCCCAGTGGTACTCAATGTAACAAAAAAATTCTGGTAGTAGGAGGGTTGAGTTGCAGCCAATACTTCAATAAATAGCCTGTAAAAATTTCAACTTCCAAGCTCAAATACTTTCTGAAAAAACATTTAATTTATAAACATGATTCCAACATTGGAAAGATAGGGCTTTTCAGAGCCCCTTAACCTGGTTGTGACATTAGTAACTCGGTTGATTCCTGATGCCATTAGTGGTAGCTGCACCAAAGCCTGCAAATATTTAAATGAAAATGTAGAGTGATGTATGAATTAAAAAAGTACATAGATCAAGCATTTAACACTGTGATTAGGAAAAATCATAATTTGGTGCAAAATATGAACTTCAATTCAGCCTGGTGTAACACCATAAATATCAGATTGCAGCAGATGGCAGCAGTCAGTCATGAAAATTACAGACTTTTACCAATATCTATTAAGGTGAACTATTGGGTTGAGCTATAAGTCGCAAGAGAGACCACTACCACCTAGGTTGGAGGCAACTGTGGGTGGAGAATGCTGCCTTTATTATAATTTATCCCTCATATGAGCAAATATACACTTGACAGATGATCAGTGATAGACAGAAAGTTTGCTTTCTGCCCATCTCTCTTCTTCTTCTTCTTCTTCTTCTTCTTCTTCTTCTTCTTCTTCTCCTCCTTCTTTTTCAGGTGGCGAGTTGGTTTGGCGGGAGGGAGGGGGGAGGGGGAGGGGGGGGGAATGCCTCTGGAAGAGGTGCCGACATCATGGCAGACACCTGCCCCCTTCCCCCAGGTATGCCACTGGCTGAATCATTTGCTAATTAAAATTCTGTTTATTGTAGACAGGGAAATTATTTACCATATGGGTGCCCAACATTGTAGGGATAACATTAAGACTGTGCACCATAGGATTTATATTGCTGGTAGTGTATCATGACGTGCTGTTAGGCATGGTACTGCTGCAATGGTATACGGTTGGAACACGAGCGTCAGTGTTCATCACAGGTGCAGACAGTAAACATAAGTCAGGACAAAGTGAAGAGGGCATCACTTGATATTTCATCAAAACATTTCTGAATTGCTCGTGGAAGAGGCCAACAGGCAACTGGACCACAAACTGTTGAAAAAGTTACTCTTCCTATGGCTGAGAATGTTGGATGCATTGTGTGTGATCTTGAAGCTGTGTACAAGCTATTGAAGACGAGTAGAGTAGGGGAGATAGCCAACATCACACCCGAGATGTTTTGTGCTGCAGTAAAGCAATCTGTAGTTCAGTTACAGACTGTCGTGGATGCAGATGGTTGTTAGTTGAGCAAAGTTTGTGCCTTGTAATATAAACATGGTATGCAATTAAACAATGTCACCCTCTTGTGTGGACAATAAATTTGGTTTTTGCAATGGTTTAACCATTATTTTCCCTACATATGTGGTTAAAAATGATTCAACAAAATAATTGTCCTATGATCCACCATTTTTCATGAGGGTCCCCTCAGGTAACGGGAGTTTAATTATAACCATTGTGCACAGTATAAAAAAGTAGAGTCCCAGCCTACTTCCATGGTGTAAACATGAACTTGCTCCTAAACCTGTCAATAGGTCTCCATGAGAGGTAATTTCCTGCATCCTCCTTACTGTGAAATACTCAATCTAGTAACAAATTTTGTTCATAAGAAATGCTGCATCCACATCATTTCTTCAATTGGTGGCTTTCATATTTTCTGTGAGAAAAGCTTAATTTTATTTCTGTATGACTGATGGTTTTGCAGGCCATGTCAGTTACAGTCTAGGACATAATTCTGTTCGATGGACTTCATTATGTTTGATTTTAGAATACAGGGTGTAACTAAAATAATCATAGGAGTTCAAAAAGTATCACAAGTGTTACATTATCCAAAATATGTCCATGAACAACATACTGTTGGAAAGAGCAAACTGTCAAGTTTCACATGGTTCCTACTAGGTAGCACCAGTGTGTAACCACATCAGTTCTATTAAAAATGGTGTTGGGACAACAGGAAGTGTTTTGTGTTCTATGTTAAGCACAGCACAGGTCAGTAATAGCTGTTCAGCATGACTTTTGTACTAAGTATGGTGGGAATTCTCCTACAGCACGGAGCATTAGACAATGTCATGAACAATTCCAAGAAAAAGGTTGTTTGTGTAGAGGCAAATCACTGTGTCATCCTTGAGTGTCTGACACAGATGTCGAATGCTGCCACCATACTTTCGTATGGAGTCTACAGAAATCAGTTTACCATATAGCTCGACAACTCAACATGCCCCCGATGTCCGCTCTGCAAGCTCATCATGAAGGTGCAAACAACAACGTTTTAATCTTGGCAGGATGGAGGATGACAGTTCACCTTTCCATTTAAATGGAATGTTGCCCTGTCACCGAACACTGAGATGGAAGGAAACTATCATAACGATACTGTTACAGGAAGCACATATCTTGATATGCTTGACAACTTTCCTTTCCCTCAGTTGGAGACTGCTTTGAATGACTTTTTTTAGCAACAGAATGGTAAGAATCCCCACTGGTGCTGTGCTGTGCTTTGCGGTAGTGGTGGTGTTGGTGATGGTGGATGTTTAACGGTCACATTGTGGTTTTTAAGATATTTGAGAAAACATATAATTTCTACTAAACACAATTCCCAGTACACAATTAATGTACATTAAATACCCCATAATGATTTACTTGAATGGAATGGACAGTGTCTTGAAAGCAGGATATAAGATGAACGTCAACAAAAGCAAAACGAGGATAATGGAATGTAGTCAAATTAAATCGGGTGATGCTGAGGGGATCAGATTAGGAAATGAGACACTTAAAGTAGTAAAGGAGTTTTGCTATTTAGGGAGTAAAATAACTGATGATGGTCGAAGTAGAGAGGATATAAAATGTAGACTGGCAATGGCAAGGAAATCGTTTCTGAAGAAGAGAAATTTGTTAACATCAAGTATAGATTTAAGTGTCAGGAAGTCGTTTCTGAAAGTATTTGTATGGAGTGTAGCCATGTATGGAAGTGAAACATGGACGAAAACCAGTTTGGACAAGAAGAGAGTAGAAGCTTTCAAAATGTGGTGCTACAGAAGAATGCTGAAGATAAGGTGGGTAGATCACGTAACTAATTAGGAGGTATTGAATAGGATTGGGGAGAAGAGAAGTTTGTGGCACAACTTGACTAGAAGAAGGGATCGGTTGGTAGGACATGTTTTGAGGCATCAAGGGATCACAAATTTAGCATTGGAGGGCAGCGTGGAGGGTAAAAATCGTAGAGGGAGACCAAGAGATGAATAGACTAAGCAGATTCAGAAGGATGTAGGTTGCAGTAGGTACTGGGAGATGAAGAAGCTTGCATAGGATAGAGTAGCATGGAGAGCTGCATCAAACCAGTCTCAGGACTGAAGACCACAACAACAACAACAATGATGTACTCCCTTGGAACTACTACTTTTTACATTTAAGGCATTAGAAAAATAGCAAATTATTAAAAATAGCATTTCAGAAGTATAAAATTGGTAACTATTAAATGAAGTGGTTTAGGAACAAATATTAAATACGCATACCAGTGCAGTGAAGTCATATTCAGGGAGAAAATGTGTTCTGGGGGGGAACAGGGTGAAGTGGCAGTGTCAGAATGTAGTAGTGAGAGGGGAAGCATGTTGCCATATTGGGGGAGTGCAGTTCCCTCTTCCATAGGCCTGCATGTGGACAAAATCTATACAAATCTCTGCACTGCCAGAGGAAAATCTATTATCAGTCATCCCGTATGGCACCTGTAATGTTCTTCCAGGAAATGCAACTTCCCCCATTAAAAATGTTGCCCTTTTATGTCTACAAACAGACCATACCTCCCAAGAATTTGCTCTCGATTTCTCATTTGCAGTTGCTAAGTGAGATGTCATGTAAAATAGCTCAAAAGCTGGAGCTGTCAACTGTCTACTACAATGGAGAACCTGCACCCAGTGTCGACATGCCATCTCTACGTATTACACAGTGTCAATTTTGTGCCTCCTACCACTGCCTGGAGTACTTTTTGCTGTGTGGGGGAGGGGGGTTAAATGCATCACACCAGCTTTAACTTTCCCAACAAATGAGAAGTTCCAGAAGCTTAGATTCTCCCCCTCTACATTAGGTTGCCTAGATGGTATAAAACTTCACATATTTTGACATAATTCAAACAACACATTACAGCAGATTGCTGTTCTCAACTCATTCTGTGAGTGCCAGCAATTCCTGAATGGAAGAAATTTGTGTGTAAGAGAACTGTAGAGGAAGTGCTGGGAAGGTATATCTACCTGTAAACTGAAAAGAGCAGCACTTGCCATACAGGATGACGAAGAATCAATTTCCCTCATGGCAGTGCAGAACAGTGTGCAGAGATGTATGTAGATCCTGCCATAGTATTTATTGTTTTGCTATTAACAAATTCAGTCCCATATACCATGTAGTGTCAATGTACTATGTGGGAAACAGACAACTCCAGACACCTCTGCACACAGTGTCACTGGTGATTTGTAAGTTGGGCTGAGGAGTGCAGATACAGCTTTCTGAAATGACCTGGAGTTGCTTCTTGTGATGTAGTGAGGTACCTAAATTGGGGAATCACCTGCTTGGCCTTAAATATGTAGGCTTGCGAATGAGCAAACTGCACACTCACAATCTGGTAGTGTACCTCTTCTCAAACTACCACCTTCACACTTTTCCATCTCCACCCTGATACACGCTGAAACACAATACATTTCCCTTAACCCTTTCACTGCTGTGGGCACATATACACATCCTGCTATGCCATTTTCTAGTTTCTGTGGAATCGTGTACTTGCACACTCAGCTTCTCCTACAGTGCTGTGGATCACTGAACGTGCCCTAAACTGCTGTCATCTCACTGCTGTGGATGAGTTACTTCTGTATCTTGCAAAATAAAGAAGTTACAAGTATTTACTGTACAACATATGTGTCTCATTGTGTGTGATCATTAGCAAAAAACCTTGCTTCAATATATCGAACCATTTGAGATAAAATAACTGTTAGGACCACACAGTTTGTGATGTACAAGGATATGAATGGGCATATTGCATGTGAAGATCTTCCAGATATAAAACTTAATAACTAGAGAACAAAATGAGATACAATTCTCCCCTGAATTTTAAATAAAATCTCAGTATCTTAGCCCATCCACTGCAGTGAATGAAATGTTGATAAGATCAACAATGCACAAAATTATGCAGTGCAATTCTACTTCTGTTAACTCCTTAAAATTCATGCAATGTTTTACTTACTTAATTTGTTGCAACACAGAATGATGAATAATGAAAAGGAACACAGTTCTTTTTGGGGTGAAGATATCAGACTGTAAGATGTACAAAAGTCAATTTTTTTCACCTAATATTTTACAAAAGGTTGGATAAGTATTTCATTTCAGCCAGAATGCTGTCTCTCAGTACAGACACCAGCATTTGGTGAGCAGTGCAGCCAAAACACAAGCTGTCTCATCACAGAATACAAAGAGTACGTCTCTAGCAGTGAAAGGATTAATAATGTTCCACTGCACTTACATGGCATATGGCATATACACATTAAATATGTGTTCCTAAATCCACTTCATTTAATGCTAATGTATGTGTGCTAACTTCATTGCCACTATTGTCATTGGCATATGAACAGAATTTGTGTCTTCGTAAGAAATCATTAAGTATATTCTGCTACAGTGGTCACTGAAGGCCCCCCACATCATGAACCGTGGTCCTTATCTAGGTGGTGTGGCTTAGGTACCTCAACAATAGAAAGAGGTCAGATTAATCCATGGTTGCTGAAGGAGGAGAGTGCCCTTTCAAGTAGTTGCAGGGGCAACAGTCTACATGACCAGATCATTCAATCATGTGAAGTCAGCCTGCATGCCCTTGATGTTCTGGTACTGCAAGTGTGTGAAAGTGAGGGAAAATTAGAGCCAATACTTCTCCTGTAAGCATGCAGGTCTACTGCATGACTTAATCACATGGTATCCTATTGATAAAATATTCTGCAGGTAAAATAGCCTCCCCCCTGCCCCTCCTTCCCTCCCTCAAAAAAATTTAAAAAAATTTTAAAAAAATTGTATTTTTAGGTAGGGACTGCTAATGAGAATGTCATGTTGAGGAAAAAGGAAGCTGTCACTCCAAGAGTTGATGTATGGATTGTTTGGGCCTTAATTCAGGCTGTGACATTACAGAATTTAAAAATGTAAATAAAGGGGTATGTTAAACTCTAGAAGTAATGGGAATTCGTGAAGTGCTATGGCAAGGAGGACATGACTAACTTTTGGTCGGGTTGGTTCAGAGTTTATGAACACACAATTACATAAGGATAGTCCAAAAGTAGGCTTAAAGCCTTCTCCACTAGCAGAAAAATACCTTTATTCATCTTCAGTAATATATCTGTTATTTTGAATCAGTTGACCAACAATTTTAATGAAATGTTATTTTAAAAAGTTAATGGCTAGATTTCTGAAAAGAATGTTGTAAATGGAACAGTGCCATTTGAGGCAACCAGATGATAAAAATGGAAGTTTATGATGCACAGGTTTTATATTTTGTAAACTAGTAATGAAAAGGAAACTGGTACAGTATTTAACTACAGCATGGTACAAGGAAAAGTTGTTATCCTTTCATATAGTGGATGATGTGTTCTCTTTAGGATACTGTAGACAAGACATCTTAATAGGTATTCTAAAAAATACATGTAATTTTTCAGCTGTGGTGTTTAATGAGTTCGCTGTATGTACGAATCACATCTTCTTCATACAGACAGAGATGAGTTCAGACATCTGTGTGCTGATGTATTTGAAGAATTACTGGTGCGGCTAATTGAGTCCTCACCACCTGCTCTAACTCTCAAAGAAGCACATGAGAAAGAAGGAACAAACACATCTGTATGGCAGCAAGGAGTAAGTAATTGAAGAAATTGTGGATCCATCACATCTGAGTCACCATCAGATGAGAAAACTACAGACCGTGGTTAGGTAGATGGGACAAAAGCCTCATCATCCATTGGCGTTTCATTATGTTGATGGTTCTATGAGACTGATTCAAATGAAAACCTTAAAAGCCTTATAATATTTTTAATTGGAACAGTGAACAAAACATTTATGTGTATTTTTTTATGTAGGCTCCCCGCTGTTGAAAGCATGTATTCCACAAATGTGGAAGTGTATAAATATTATGATGAAATAATTATTTGGGTCATGTGTGTAGCCAGTTGTGCACTATGGTTTTGATCTCTTCGTCATTTCTTAAATACTTGCCTGCCGTTGCTTGTGAGAGTGCATCCAACAGATGAGTCTCTAGGAGTGATGTCTGGTGAATGAGGAGCATGTATCGGAGATTCAAATTCTGTTTCCCTAATAGTCTCAACTTCATTATGGGCTGTCTGCAAATGGGTATTGTCATGCTGTAGCAGTATTCCTGAAGACAAAAATCTTCATCATTTCCTACTGATTGCAGAGTGAAGTTAATTTTTCAGCATGTCTGAATAAGTAGTTCTGGTTAACGTCACTCCACTACCCAAATAATGCTCTAAAATTACTCCATTTTCATTCCAGAAGAGAATGAGCAAGACTTTTCCAGCAGACAGCTGAGTATGGATTTCTTTTAGTTTTGGGGATGAGCTGTGACATGGTTCCTTGTTTGAATTTTTTGTTTCTGACTTGCAAAAGTGGACCCAAGTGTCATTGCCTGTCACATTTTCTCCCAGAAATGAGTCACCTTCAATGTAGAAATGATGCAAAAGTTCTTCATAGGCACTGATGTGATACTCTTTTGATTCAGCAGTCAGCTAACATGGCATCCATCTTGAAAACATCTTATCAAAGTGCAGTACATTGTGAACAACATTCTGTGCTGAGCCAATATTAATCTCCAAACTTGTAGCTATTATTTTCAGAGTTAGGTGTCCATTATACTTTGCAAGCTCCTCCTCTAATGAAATGTTCCTGCCCATTACTACATGGTAAGTGAGCACTGGTATGGGGCATCTTCAACAGAAATTAGACCACTTTTAAACATCCTACATCATTCGTACACAAACACAAACACAAACCACTGTACTGTAGTGTCATTGTGCATGAATTTCAATTGATTTAACACCTTCTCTACAGAAAATGTGCATCACGGATTGCTGTTCATTTGCAGTGAATGTTGACAGAGGGGTGGCCATCTTGTTGTGGGTGGTGCTGTCTTCTGTCAGCCTTTCTGAATCCCAAGGAACACTACTGCCACTTACCAGCCCCATCACACACCTTCCCAAAATTTTGTTGAACTTCTAAGGTTTCCCTTTCAATCACCCTCATATTTTGTATCCATAAAGATTGTTACAACCATTTATCCATACACATTCCAACTGCCACTCATTGATACTATAGTCAGCGGATGCTACATATTTTCATTCTGTGAAGTGCACAATTTTTACATTGCAAAAATTTAAAACAAGTTCCCGGGCTATATAATACTTTTAGATATTTTAAAGGTCTGACTGAATATTTGAGCAGCTTCTTGTAGACAATACTTCATTACAGATAACTGCATCATCCATGAGAAGCCTGAGGTTACTAATGTCAATGCGGTCATTAATATACAATATTAACAATGAGGGTCCCAAAATATCTTCCTAGCTCACACCTAAATTCACTTCTACATATTTCAATAACTCTGCATCGGAGTAACTTGCTGTGTGCTTCCTATCAAAGAATCCTCAATCCAGTCATAAATTTTGCCTTATTCTCCAATGATTGTACTTCTGATACTAAGTGTAGATATGGTATGGAGTCTTACAGGTTTCTGAAATGGACAAGTACTGCATCATTGACTTGTGGCTTTCAGTATGTCAAGTAAGAAACATGTGAGTTGGATATCATTTGATCAATGCTACTGATTATCGTGGAGGAAGTAATTATGTTATAGATACTTCCTTACATTTGAGATCAGAATATGTTCTAAGATTCTACAACAAAAATATAAAAGTTGAGCAAGCTGTGATGGAGACTGAGGAGAAAATTGGAAAGGGGATGGGTGAATAAATACAAACTTTGAGGTTTACAGGTGACATTATAGTCATCAGATGGCAATTCACTTGGGGGTGCAATTGAGTGCAGTGAACAGTATCCCGAGAGGATGAACATCAACAAAAGCAAGACAAGGTAATGGAATATAGGCAAATTAAATCAGGGGATTATGTTAGGAAATGACACTACAAGTATTGTGAGTTTTGCTATTTGGGCAGTGAAATGGTTTTCAAAGTAGAGGGGTGATCAAATGCAGACTGCTAATAGCAGGAATAATGTTTATGAAAGAGGGGAATAAATTAACATCCAGTACAAGTTTAAATGCCAGACACTTTCCTTGATGTATTTTTCTGTAGTACATGAAATGTGGACGATTAGCAGTTTACAAAGAGAAGAGACTAAAAGATTTTGAAATGTGGTACTATGTAAGATTGGCGTAGATCAAATTACAAGTTAGCAGATACTGAATTGAACTGGGTAAAAAGAAAATGTATGGCATAACTTGATTTAAAAAAGTGTTCAGTTGAAAGGACCCAATGAGAGCCATCATTGAGTATTTAGTTTGGTAATGGAGGGCAATACGAGGGACAAATATAACTGATGGAGATGACATCTTCAGTAAAGAAAAGGTTCAGATACATGTATGTGCTAGTTTTGCAGAGATGAAGAAGCTTGCACTGGTTGGACTCACAAGGAGAGCTGCATGAGACTAGTCTTGAAGAAATGAACAACTACAATGGTAATAGTCACCCAAGGTTTCATGTTTTGACCTCTTGAGAATCAAACATAATTCCTTCAGTATTTCTCTAAGTACTATGCAGCAGTCCATGTTTCCATCAAAGTTGCTGTACAGTGGCTGTGTATGCTGGAGGATCCATCCCATCACAAACTCTTCTTCTAGGATTTGAAGAACAAATATCTTGAGCTGGAAAGAGAATTTACAAAGGAAAAGTGAAATATCAGGCAATGAAAACTCATAACTACATTTTGTTAAATTTTGCAGTTTAAGCAAATATGGAATCTTAAAAATACTATAAAGTGAAACAGAAATTTGCTATATGTGTAACTATATAGTATAAGTCTAGTTATTGACAGAGGAGAGAAATCCTTGCAGTTTTAAATCTCTCTTTGATTATGGAGTTACTGGTTACTGGAATTAAGAGTTTTCACAGATAGATGGCATTAAGAGGTTTTCATTGCCTAAAATTGATACATGAAATGTTACTTTGACTTTGATGACATGAAAAAGTGCTAAATATAGGCCCTGTTGCCTTGGGAACACTAAACATGGCAGGTGAGAGAGTTTGATTGCAGGGAAGCTGTTTGCACAATGCTGAGTCAGTTGAATACTTCACTTTTGGATGTCCATAAAAGGGCAGTTGCAATAAAAAACAGAAAGAAAATAAAACAGCTAGCAGTGATGTAACGATAACTTCTGTGATGTTTGGAAGGTAGGAGATGAGGTACTAGTGAAAATGAAGCTGTGAGGGCAAGTCATAAGATTAGTTTGGATCCCTTAATCAGTGGCACTTGTCTGTGAAAAGTGAAGCTCCCATCTTTGATTCCTGGTCTGGGACACAGTTCTGAACTGCCAGGAAGTTTTGTATTTATAATTTGTACAAATACAGTGATGAGTTTGAAAATCATTGCATAATTTGTATTGTGATAGTGATTAAGTGTCTCTTATTAGACATTGCTTTGTGTAATGTTCACGTTGAAACTGAGGTCACTGACAGTGAGGCACTTATGCCAATAATGATTACCAAAGGTCTAAGGTCATCAGAAACTACACACATGCTCATAAATTAAGAATAATGGTGTGAAACAATGCTCTAGTGGGTGGTTTGCTGGTTTAAATTACCTCAGGGTATGACCGTGCAGTGCATTTGACCTGTGGTCATCACACGGTGGCACTGGCAGCAGTCCACATATGCAGAGGTGTGTTGGTGCATGTCAGAGTATGGTGCAGTGAGTAAGTGTGCAGACGTTTTCAAACGTGCTAATGGTGACTGTATGTGGAAAATGGCTCAAAGAACACATATTGGGGACATTATGAGGGGTAGATTACTAGGGCGACTGTGGCTGGTCAAACACAGCAGGTCGTAGCATGGGCCCTCCGTGTGCAACAAAGGGTGCTCTCAAGATTATGACAATGATTCCAGTAGACAGGAAATGCGTCCAGGCGTTACAGTACAGTGTACAACACCACAAGAAGACGGATATCTCACCATCAGTTCCTGCAGACAGCCACAAAGTACTTCAGGTATCCTTGCTTGGGTCTCCAGACACACAGTCTACAGACAACTAAACAGACACAGTTTATTCGCCTGCAGATCTGAAAGGTGAATTCCACTGATCCCTGGTCACAGCAGAGCCCATAAAACCTGGTGTCAAGAACACAGTACATAGTCATTGGAACGGTGATCCCAGGTTATGTTCACCGATCAGTCCAGGTATAGTCTGAACAGTGATTCATCTAGCACATACCAGGAACCAGATACCAAACCCTTAATGTCCCTGAAAGGGACGTGTATGGAAGTTGTGGTTTGATAGTGTAGGGTGAGATTATGATTGGTGCATGTACACTCCTGCATGTCTTTGACAGAGGAACTGTAACACGTCAGGTGTATTGGGACGTCATTTTGCACCAGTATGTCTGCCTTTTCAGAGGTGCAGTGGGTCCCACCTTCCTCCTGATGGATGATAAAACACGGCCCCACTGAGCTGCCATTGTGGAGGAGTACCTTGAAACAGAAGATATCAGGCGAATGGAGTGCCCTGCCTGTTCTCCATACCTAAACCCCATTGAGCACATTTGGGATGCTCTCGGTCGACGTATCACTGGACGTCTTCACACCCCTAGGACACTTCAGAAGCTCACACAGGCACAGAGGCAGATGTTTCCCATTTCTGGAATAGGACAACCACACTATCAACAGCGTTGTTGCGGTGGTAACAACAGTCTCCATCAGCTCGTGGAAGTGTAGCGCTGTCAGCCTTGGTTAGCACTTGGATGGGGGACCATTCATGTCTATTGAGCGATGTTGGCAAGTGGGATGCACTCAGCCCTTGTGAGGCCAGTTGAGGAGCTACTTCATTCAAAAGTTCTGGCGTGGGTCAAGAAAACTGATGACAGCTGGAAAGGTGGTGTGCTGATCACATGCCCCTCAAACTATGTTTCCAGTGACTCCTGTCGGCCCAGGATGACACGGTGGTCGGTCGGTACGACTGGACCTTCGGAGACTTGTTTTGATGGAGTAGCTTACAATAGATTTATACCATCACATTTAATGTCACTGACACGAAATGAATGGAATTGATACAAACTGATAGAATGAAATGCAGTGACATGAAAGACTAACAGAGAAATATGTGCAGAAAATGATGAAATTGAATGTGACGAATATTTTGTGATTATTTAAAAATTAGTGCCAAGCTGATATACGAACCCAGAATCCCCCCTCACTTTTTGCACTTCCTTGAGTTCACCAAAATGTGCTTTCATAGACTTGGCTTCGTACCCATTGTCTATGTTGATGCTTGCTCTTTACATTGATAAGCGAAAAATAAAATAAAGGAACCTCTCCTTGGTTTTCTGTATATGATGTCCCATCTCCTAGTAATTCTTCATTATTAAGACCACAGAAAGCACAAGATGCAGGGTTCAGCTCCCAACCCGGCTCAAATTTTCATGACATCACTTGCGAGATACTTGACTGACATCATTCCATTTTCGTTAGTTCCATTTAGAGTACCTCCACCCACTTCTGGATTATTTTTTAACTCTCGCAAAATAAGAACGCGAGAATCAATATTATGTTTTGAAATTTATTTCCATTGTCTTTCAAGATAACCACCGCCTTTCCTTGAGAACGGAAGAGATTCTTTGCAAGGCAGTTGTGTCGTTTCTACATCAGTGTCTAGTTTCACTGATGGTGAGCATCAAAGGTGCACAAGGAAAAACATTTCAAATACATCATATACTAGTTTAATTGACGATACAGAGTAAAAATCGGCACCAAGTGACATGACAGGCAACAGGTAAATTATATGAACCCATTGAAACAGTTTGAAGTAAGTATCGTTGTAGGGGTGGACTGGTGGTCCGATGACAGGACATACCGTGAGCCTGTACAGCTGGTCATATGGCGATGGCAGATCCACGCTGAAGGACCTGGTGTCTGGAGCACAGCTGCAGGCAGCGCTGGTTGCCTCCGACGGTGATGACGGCGCCCCGTGGTGGTCGCGAGCTGGAGGTGGCGAGGCTGGGGGACGCTCGCCAGCCACATGCTGGCGTAGCGCGTTCGACTTCTGCCACAGACATCAGCACCCATCACAACTGTGCCCCAGGTGTTCCAGTGCAGCCCTACTCACTCTAGATGCCAGCTGAGAGAGGGGGGCAGAGCGGCTTCCAAATGAAGCTCCTATCGGAGTTCCACTGATTCTGATTGTATTTCGCAAATCATTTCATGTGAGTGCTGGGATGTTAACTGTACAACGACGCTGCTGAATGCATTTGTTTTCAATTTTTGTTGACGCACAAGAAGGAAACGTACAACGAGCAAACGTAGACACTGTGAACCAAAAAAACGAAGACCAGAACTAGGAAAGTGCACTGACCATAGCGTGACTCAGTCCTCTCCATGTTGCATGAGACTGGGCATAGTATGCACCACTAGAAGGCGCTAGAGTTGAGGCCCGCATTCACAGAACATAGACACCACAGTGAGAAACGATGTCTGGTCTTAATTGTTGGGCCTTGTCACACAAGGATGGACATAGCTCAGTGACTTACAGGTAGTCCATTCTCCTGCTGTCTGGTCACAAGGTCATCTCGTGGTGTAGGATTTGGGCAAAAATATGGAAATACCATGAGGAATGCATGCTTGAACATATATGCAGATGGCAGCCAAACCTGTACCGAGCGAGGTGGCACAGTGGTCAGCACACTGGACTCGCCATCGGCGTGAGGACGATGGTTAAAACCCATGTTCAGCCACACTGATTTAGGTTTTCTGTGTTTTTCCTAAATTTCTTCAGGCAAATCCTGGGATGGGTCCTTAGAAAGGGCATAGCTGACTTCCTTTTCAATCGCTTCCCTAATCTGATGGGACCAACGACCTCTATGTTTAGTCCCCCCCCCCCCCCCAAATTAACTCACTAACAAACTAAACCTATAGATTGTGCTGTTGGGTTGGAGACAAATGGCACATGTGTAACGTACTTAATACTTCGCAAGTGGTCATAACTGTGTTGCGAGTACATTTTATCAGAGCTAAGTGAATTAGAAGGAATTGTTGGTACCCGTATGGTGCATGCTTCTGTAATTAAGATGGAAGAAGTGTTTGGTGTTCCAAGAGGCACCATCTCGAAGGTTTATACCACTTACAGGGAAAAGCGGAAAACCATCATCTACTAAAGTATAATGGAGGCGAAAGTGTGTGTTGAGTGATGTTGAGAAATGGTCGTTGCAGAGAATTGTGACAAAGAATAGAAGATGAGAACTGCAGAAGTCACTGCAGGACAGAATTCGCACTCATGAACACTGTGAGCACCAAAAAGACCCAAAGGAAGCTCCTTATGCATGGAATTACAGGCGAACTGGAATACCAGTGATGTAAGTATCCACAACAGAAAAAAGTGTTGCTGAAACCATAAAACCTTGGCTTTGGGCCGGCCGGGGTGGCCGAGCGGTTCTAGGCGCTTTAGTCTGGAACCGCGTGACCGCTACGCTCGCAGGTTCGAATCCTGCCTCGGGCGTGGATGTGTGTGATGTCCTTAAGTTTGTTACGTTTAAGGAGTTCTAAGTTCTAGGGGACTGATGACCTCAGAAGTAAAGTCCCATAGTGCTCAGAGCCATTTGAACCTTGGCTTTGGAACAATTGAAGAAAGCCATTTGGTCGGATACTTTTTGTTTCGCGCTGCTTCCAACTTCCCAAGGCGTTTATGTGCCAAGGCTGAAGCATGGTAGGGGTACTGTGATGATTCAGCCAGCCATATCGTACTGTTTCTGGAGGGGGGTGGGGGGGGGGGGGTGGGGGGAGGGGCATGTTACTCTGTGAGGCCCCATTAGTGCCAAGAACTATATGACGATTTAGGCTGATCAGGTCTATTTCATGGTACAATGTTTATTCCCCAATGGTGACACTGTGTTCCAAGATGACACGGCTTCTTTTCACACAGCTCTCATTGTCGAAGATTGGTTTTGTGAGCACGAGGATAGAATGTCGCATCTCTGCTGACTACCACAGTGACCAGATCACAGTATCATCGAGCGTTTGGAGAGAAGGTTGCGTGAACGCCATTCACCTCCATCATCTATAATTGAACTTGCAAGTATTCTGCAAGAAGAATATTACGAGATCCACCAGAGTAGCACATAGGACCGTACTTATCCATTTAGAGAAGAGTGGATGCTGTTCTGAATGCCAACGATTTGTCTACACCATTTTGTGCATGGTAATGTGTTGTGTTTTTGGAGTTTCCTAATTTTTGTCCATTCCCTCTGTCACCAGTAAACCAAGATACTTTCTCATAGAAAGCCACGTCTTTGATCTCTTCTGCTGTGTCACAGCTGTGAATGCCTCGACTGCCTTAAAGAAACTCATTCTCAGTTTCAGTCGTGAACTTGTTAGCTGTTAACTAAACTGAGAGTCTTTCTTTCCTAAGCATTAATCCCGACTTGCGGGGTCTGCTGCTTAATCGTATGTGGCATGTTAATTTGAAGGGGTGGCTGGATGCCCTTCCTGTGGCCACCCCGTACCCCCAGGAAGGTATTAGTGTACCCCAGCTGTCTGCATCTAGTGTATTCCATAGAATAGTGCGAATGTGTTCACATGTCTGCGAGCCGTGTAATTGAGGCGGAAACGTGGTGACCAGCCCAGTATTCACCTAGCACGATGTGGAAAACAGCCCAAAAAAACACATCCTGGCTGGCCGGCACACTGACCCTCGTCGTTAATCCGCCGGGCGGATTCGATCTGGGGCTGGCGCGCCTACCCGAGTCCACGAAGCAGCGTGTTAGCGCTCTCTGCTATCCTGGCGGGTAGTTAACTAAACTGAGAGTGAATTTCAGAATTTACTTCTCTTCGAATGACAGGAATTTTAGCAACACAGCATAGCTTTTCTGGATGAATGAGCCTTACACACATTCTCTAATGACACAGCCGTCTCAATGATAACTTCTTACAATGTTTTGTTGTGGTGGGTTCTGTATGATACAGCACGTGCCTGTTCGGCTGTATAATAAAGCAAGTTCTAAAGTTCTCCCTTTTATGATTGTGCTCAATGGTTGTAACTTTCAATTTATGCGAAACATTATTTTTGCAGCAACTTTTTAGCTTGATTGTACTAATTAGAAGACAAGGCGTAAATGTCGGAGTTCGACAGAATTCCATTTAATGCACCATCGAAAAACGAATTACATCTTTTGTCCTACGGTAACATATTGGTAATGATATTTATTATTATGATGGTGATAGGATTCAGAGAGTATGATACCAGAGTTTTCGCAACCTTAAGCCCGTTTTACACGAGCGACTTTCTGGTCAAAATCGACTGCTCGAAGTGCGTGCGCTTTTCTTGCCTGCCTTTAAATCAGCAAAAAAAAAAAAAAAAATCGACGCCTTGAGTGTTTCTATGGTATCACTGATCTGTAGGTCGGGCTGAGTCTGTTTTAAATTAACGTGTGTGCCGCACACAACGCATGTGCGGATACAGAGGAATATGGCGGCATCTGGTAATACGGAAGTTAACCTATTCTGGCAGAGTTCATAAAGGTAAGATTTTTTTTTATTTTTTCGTGTTTTATTAGTATTTGTTATGTTGTTAGCTTTGTCTTTGTGACGTATTGTGAGGTTACACAACGTGCTGGTACTTTTTTCCTATTAGTGTTCCTCTTGAACAACCATGAAATATTTGAGAGCAAAAAGACATCTGCGTGTTACAGCGAAAAAACCAAGACTATGCGTAAATTAGAGCGTAAATCGATAAACGTGTCTGAACAAAAATTATTTTGACAGTGAAAACGTCAGAGTTATTTGACGAGAAAAAAATGTTCGACGTTATTTGGCATTTAGCAAGAAAACTGTACACACAAGATACAAAAATTTTCCAAAGAATTACGAGTTTATGTATATGTTCTGAAATGTTTGGATTATGCTTTCCCTATTTTACAGTTCTCAGTGGTGTAACGAAATTACCGCATGACATATCAGAGGAACTGCATGACATGTATTTGCGGTCTTGAATGTGAACAACCAATAGCATCATAATGTAATGATGACACTGAAAATTTGTTGCGAACCAGACTCGAACCCGAATTTCCCGCTTATCGCTAGCTGTCGCATTAACCTTTAGCTGTCCGGCTCATGGCCAGATCGAAACTGCCATATCTCGTCAATCATGCGTCTACGAATTGTTCTTGTGCATCCGTTGTGTATACTCCAGTATATGGGAGACACATTACCTAGAAGTCGCTCGCCCGGTGTCGACGGATAAATACGACACTGCAATGCCTGTGTTATTCCTAATTACGACGCAAAGGTCGTTCGGACATGCATGCATTGCGTCTGGCAGGGAGTCATCCTCGGATATCCATATGGCAAGATGACCGCTTGCTGTGAGCTGGTAATGGTGTCGTCGTAACTGCCGTCTGCTTCACGTCTGCTGTGCAGCAAGCTACGTTAATTTAAGTATTAACTGTATTTTTCTTACTTGTCACTTCTTCTTCCGTGTGTTTTTGCTTTTAGGAAGCTTTAATTTTCGAGTGCTAGTAATAGTGTTCCATAGATTTCGTGTTTGTTGTAAATACATTCAGAGAGAGTCCCTTTAGTCAGCTGTAGTGCCAGTAGTGCTAGTGTTTGTTTTCAATACAGTCCAAAGACAGGTAGTGCTTATTTTCATTGTTTCCAACAAGAAGTGTCTAGTAACCACAGTTTAGTCAGCTATCAGCCGCCTTTAATGAATTAGCTGACTAGTTAAAAGTGAACTAACTCTCTACAGTAAATTGATTTCTTAGGATGGACAGGATGTGTGACTGCTGTGTTCGGACGCAGGAGGAGCTGGTCACTGTTCGCGAGCTGCTGAGCGTGTTGATTGCCGCGGTCAGTCGTCTCCAGGCTGCTGCCTCGGAGTGTAGCGGCAGTGGGGAGTCTGGTGCGTCACATTGTACACCCCAGGTGTTACATCCTTCACCCACTGTCCCTGCTGTCGAGACATCTTCGCGGGTACCGGGCGCGGTTGGGCCACCCTCTCCCCAAGGGGAGTGGCGGGTTCAGCGGCGTTCGCGGCGCACGAGGTGGAGGGCCAATGTGGAGGCTGCTCGTGTGGCATCGCCCGCTCTGCCTGTGAGTGGACATGTGGCCGCTCCTTCAGCAGGGTCCGAGCAGGCACACTGGGGGGAGGGGTTTGTTAGTGATTGTATAAAATAAATAAAATAAAATAAAATAAAATATTAATTATGTATTATTGTATGATAGTGATTGGTTGTAATTAATATTTGCGTGACGTTTAATTATTCGGCATCAGACGCTTGACAATGGCTTTTTCGTAAATGTAATGTTATTCGTAGTTGACCGTGAAATAAGACTCAAATAATCGGACTTCGTATTTAAATCGTTTCCAAAGACTGCTGCGGTAGGTGCGGACTCAAATCTAAATCTCAATATTAGAATAATTTGCCAGCCATGTCAATACGTCGTACAGAGGTGACTGTCTACTAAACATAAAAAGTTTACACAGTTAGTTAAATCAGATATATTCAACGAATAAGCCTGCAGTTAAATAATTCTACTTACTTTCATAAATATAAATTCTTTACAGATTCGAGTGCCTAGTACGATTGCAACTCGCAGTGATCTTATATAACATTAAATATGGCGGTGTGCCAGTCAATAAAATATACGTGCTTCCCGCACCACTTATCCAAGACCTCTCTCTCCTTAATCAAACATAAGAGTATCGTAATTGTGTTTTTGTTTTATCAGCGACACAGCGCTGCAGTTCTGTGCCATAGGCTTTATTTATTTCTCACAGATTAATTATTTAATTAAGATTTCGCGTTTCCGAGGAAACTCACGCACAGCATGCAAATGTGCCTTTATATTGCCCCCTGAATTGCGAGGCGAAAGGACACACCTGCAGGCGAGCAATTCACCTAAAGGCACAAGAAAATCTAAGTTATCTACAACTATTTACATGACTTACATTACACATTATACACATTATATACAAAATTTGAATGACGCGGGTGCGCCGTAAAAGTTCTTATGTTGGCAGATAGAGTGCGCGCATGCGCAGAAGCGTCTGTGTAACTGCGGCACTGCCGTTATATCGTACAGTTAGATCACGCGGCACAGTATTGCAGTTCATATTGTTCGTGTGCGTGCGTATTTCTTAGTCGTTGCACAAAGAAAATATTCCACCAATATTACATATGAAGACTACATTCTATTACAGGTAACTTAGTTTTAAAATTACAATATTTGTTATAATACAATACAACTTTAGATTGTTGAATGTTCTTAGTTACATAGCATTGCAATGAAATGCTTCAACGAAAAATGTTCTGTTGTTTCAGGTGCGTTGACCTATACACATCGTGTCGTTATTACAGTTCATATTCATCTACTGCACAGTACTGTTTCACAGGTTAGTGTCGTCGTGGTAAAGTTTTTTGATCACAGTAACATCGCTGTATAACAACGTGATTGATACATAAGCATGTCCATTTCCTATTTCCATTATAGTCGTTGTGATGCAGTTCGTTGTGACAAAAAGCATTGTTTATTACAGATCAGACGTGACCCGTCGAGTAATTAGTCCATATGCAGTTCGTTTTCGATATTCCGTGGAAGCTTGGTTGCAGAACCTCGGACGGCACATAGCTGGCGTCGATCCTTGGACAGTCCAGGTAAGAGTGTCCGTCACATTTCGATAACATTTCATTCCCTGAAGTTCCAACCAAAATTCTTCCACCCGTCGTGTTGTTTTCTGGACAGGCACTTTGTGTCCATTTAATCCAGTTAACATCTTGAAGTTGGGTACTGTAGTAATGTCACTAGACGATGCACCAATTACACACTTCACATATTCAGTTTTTTTTTTTTTTTTAATATAGCTCACCTAAATGTTCGTAGTTACTCATCAAAGAAATCGTTCATCGCGTTTACAAAGGTACGATGCATGATGAAAGTCATTAACAGTTTCTTTCACATAGGTTTCTGCGTAGTTGCAGACTTAGTAATGTACGTTAATGTCCGTGATCAGTGGTTCACTACGCATTTTTTTTTTTTAAAGTTTTTCACATTTTGGCACTCGTTATCGTTCAAATTTTCACACAGTAACAGTTACATTATACATCAGTTTAAAAAAAAACATAAGTAATCATACATATACACGTCACATATTTTCTTAGCATAAACATAATACAGTTACACATAAACATGTTTTCATCATTATTACATAGCTATAAATTATTACATTGTGTCACATTTGATTACATGGATTGCAGATATTTACGTCCTCTTTAACGGTTTTGCTGGGATTTTATCAATGTTTTTTGTGATGTCATCTGAAATTAAGATAGGTTAGACACAACATTCATTACATCAGTAGGCAAGACCAGGCGTTTTCACTACTCAATAAATATTCAAAATAATAAGAGACGGAAAGCTGTTAGATTCCTCGCGTTTTGTGCGTGTGTGTATAGTGTCTGTGTGGCCTTGGCTACTGGTAGATGCTTTTCGTGTTGAGAGATGTGTGTTTAATCTATTTCTCAAAGTAAAAGATCGCTTCACAGATGACGTCTGTCAGTTCGTCAGGTGTCACACCAAGTCAGTGGTACCTTCAGTAACAAATGTTCCGTGAAAAATTAATATGTCATCCACTGCTACGTAATCATAAATTTTACTTTAATATTCCGTCTTTCAGGTGGAGGCGCGCGTTGAAAGAAGAGTTCTTCTGTCTTCAACTGCGTCACTGGAACCGCTGAAATGAAAATTTCTATACTACTTATTATCTGTGTTGTAACAACAGAGTTTTTCGAGTTGCTTAGCAATATTTTGATGGGTATGACTTTGACATTATTCAGCATGAAATGCTCTAAGATCTCGGTGTGCGTATAGCCCAATAATTTTGTTAGTTCTAGGATGTTGTAACAGATATGCACCAGGATGCGGTATGTTAACAATTATATAAGGTCCTTCATATAGCAGACGCCACTTAGCGTTGCGTCGTTTGAGTGCTACAGATTTATGATGAGTACGAAGTAGTACAAGCATTCCTACCTCGAATTTTTGTTTTCTTTTTATTATGTTTCTGTGATGTTTGTTTCGTATTTGTGCGTGATGTGTCAATGTAGTCAATACTTCTTTTATTCTCTGTTCAGGTGTGATTTCCTTGTCTGACAACTTAGGTAATGGTTCTATCCACTGATCGTTCTGTTTGCAATTGAACATGATCTCGTTAGGTGTGTAATTCGTATCGTAAATATTTAAGTTATTGTGTACGTCTTCGAAAAGACTTAGGTAGGACACCCAATTAGTATGTTTTGATGAAATATAGGTCCTCATGAATCGATTTAATTCTCGGAAAAGTCTCTCAGTCGCGTTACATTGTGGACTAAACTTTGAAATAAATATACTTTTAATGTTATTGTCCTTCAAGAAATTTCTCCATTTGTACCCAGAGTAGTATGCTGCATTATCTGACAGAATTGCTTTAGGTTTTCCCACGTGCGTCAGGTAATCACTTGAGAATCTTCGTATTATAGCATTTGCAGTGGCGGATTTTAAAGCATAAAGTTTTACATGTTTAGAAAATATATCGTAAAAAGCTAAGATATATTTGACGCCTCCAGAGCTTGCTGGATGCGGTCCACTGATGTCAGTACACAGAATTTCCAGGGGTTTACTAGGTAAAATAGAATGTAAATTTGTTTTTGTGGATAAATTCTGAGGTTTTGATTTTTGACATATGACACATGTTTTTAGTTCCCTGTAAATTTTTCTTCTCATATTGCTAAAATAACAGTATGTACTGAGCTTTGCCAAACACTTTTTCGTCCATAATGACCCCAAACTAAGTGTGTGTGCCAAATTAGATTACGTTCAGACTCTTTGGGAATGCATACACACCAGTTAGTAGCATTTGGATGTCGGCGGTAAAATAACACATCATTGTGTAACTTGTAATACTTAGTCACAGGATGTGTTTTTCTACCAGTAATGTTATTATCTTATACCAGTGAGGATCAGATTTTTGTAATTCAGCCATGTTTCTGCACATATCAATATAATATTGGTGATACTGCTTGTCTTGCATTAAGAGAATCCTGTAGTCATTTATATTTTCTAAGTCACTGTTGGTATCATTCATACCTTGTCGAAGTCTAGACAAAGTGTCTGCAATGGTGTTGTCCTTACCTCTTATGTACTTAATTTCAAAACTGTAGTTCTGAAGTGTAACTGCCCATCGTGATAGTCTAGGATGTACAAGTTTACAAGTTAACAAAAATGTCAGGGCCTGGTGATCGGTGTAAATTACCGTATGTTTTCCAAATAAATAATAATTGAATTTCTTGAATGCCCATACTATGGAAAGTGTTTCTAACTCAGTAGTGGAGTATGTACGCTCACATTCAGTTAGAGTGCGACTCGCAAACCCAATAATTCTTATCTGTTCCTCCTCTTTATTCTTTACAACTTGAAATAAGCAACAGCCCAAGCCAGTACGTGAAGCGTCACAAGTCATACAAAAATCTAAATTGAAATCTGGATGGCTCAAAATGTTAGCATTCACTAAAGCATGTTTAATTGTATTAAAGTCATTCTGGCACTGTTCCGACCAGATCCAAACTTGATTCTTTCTGAGTAGATTTAGTAGATGTTTACTGTTCAAAAGTGGTTGTGGCAAAAAACGTCTGAAAAATGAACATAGCCCAAGGAATGATTTTAACTGCTTTTTAGTTCGAGGGCTAGGAAAGTTTCTGATAGCATCTAATTTACTGGGATCCGGACGTATGCCCTGTGAATTAATGATATGTCCTAAATACTTTATCTCACTGCAACAAAATTTTGATTTTCTTAGGTTGGCTGTGACTCCAGCTTGTGCAAATTTTTTTAAAATTCTTTGAAGAGTGTCAACGTGTTCATTCCAAGATTGTGTAGCTATCAGTATATCATCTACATAGTGTGTGACTGTCTCAACTAAATCGTCGCCAAGCACGGTATCCAGGGCTGTAATGAATACCCCAGAGCTGACATTCAGTCCGAAGGGTAGAACACAAAACTGATAGGTTCGCCCCCCTAACATAAATGCAGTATATTTCCGAGAATCAGGAGTGATACCCACCTGCCAAAACGAATTAGCGAGATCTATTGTGGAAAAATATTTTGCATCTAGAAATTTCTGTAATTGCTCTTCTAAATTTTCAGGTTTTGTGTGAACCGGTAAAATTATTTCATTAATAGCTCGTGCGTCTAACACTAACCTAATGCTTCCATTTGATTTTTTGACAACAAGTAGAGGACTACAATAAGATGAGGTGGATGGTTCAATGACCTTCCAGTCTAACATTTGTTTTAATTCTTGCCACACAGCAGGTCGTTGAGATAACGGTACGTTATATGTCTTATGGTAGAAGATCTTGTGAGGCTTAACTTCAATCTTGTACACATACGTGTTGATAACACCTCATCGTTTGGTAAAAACTTGTAAATATTTGGATAACACTTCCTGTAGTTTTATACGTTCATGTACACTGAGAGCTGTAGCTTCACTTATCTTATGATCAAGCAATGTTTTCAAGTCCATTAGCTCTGTGTCAGATGAGTGTGTTTGCATGTCTTGAATTTCTTTGTCAAGTACTAACTGAACCTTGTACCCTGTACAGTGTTTGTCATGCTTTAGAGTTCTCCTGTCCAAATCAATAATAATTACACTGCCTTTATCATTTAAAATACATTTACCTTTGGAGAAGTCTATAATGCAGTCCTTCTCGCTCATAATATCTATTCCTAATATGCAATTTGTCACAAGGTTTTGTACAACCAGGAATGGCCATTGTACGGTTCCATTACCTATTTTAACGTTTACAAAAACTTGCTTCGTAACCCTACATGACTTATTACCTAGTGCAGTAGTTATTTTACAGTTTTGGGCAGGAAACTCAGGCACAGGTTCCAATTCACACATCTTTTTATAGAAATTAAAAGACAAAACGCTCACAGCTGCACCTGTATCTAGGATAACAGTAGTTGGAATCCCACCTACTACACCAGTAGTAGATGCTAAAACAATTTCATTTGTGTTTAAACGACATTGTGTACTGTCTTGTAAAAGTTCATCTGATATATTGTTATTGTGGTTGTATCTTATAAATAAAACAGGTAGTTTTTGTTTAGAATTACTCGGCATATCATTATTCTGTTGTTCAAGTGTGGTGTCAAATAACTGATTAACATTGAAGTCGCCCCCCAAGAATTCTTCAGCCACGACCTGGGGCAAAGTAGTGACTGTTTCTAGTTTGTTGGATTATCATTTGTACTAGGTACTGACACAGATTGGGGTTGTGCATCAGGTGTCATTTCTATTAAATTCACATTCGGATATTGCCTATTATGATCTCCAAACTTTTGCGGTTGTTGTTGCTGTTGCGCATTATAACTTACCTGTCGGTCGTAAGGTATGCTCCAATTTTGACCTGGTGGCTGCTGTGGTAAAGCAGAGTTTGAATGAAAGTACTGATCGTTACGAGTCCAACCTTGATGCTGTCTTGGCTCGTAGTTACTATTATTTCTATTTCTGTTTGTGTTTTTGTTATTACCTTTGTATCCGTTGTTACCGTTGTAGTTATTACCGCGGTGCCTTTTGTATGGATTGCCACATGAAGTGTTATTACTGTTGTAATTGTTGTTTGTATTGGAATACGCGTGTTGATTTTGATTTCCGTACTGAGACGGCATGTGAGTTTGCTGTTTTTGTTGTACCGCGTATCCAACTGTGGGCGCGCCAGAATTGTGTTGGCAAGCCTGCATGTTTTGCATACCACTAGTGTAAACATTGTGGCTGCTGTTTTGCCGCGCGAAGCGCTGATCTTCAAGTAACATGTCAACCGAATCTAAAGCTGTTAAAAAATAATCTGAATCGTCATCCGGGATATGTAGAAGTTTTTCCCTAATGTTGAAAGGCAATTTGGCCTTCAACGCTCGGAGTATATCACGCGTTGCGACTGGTTCGTCTAAAAAATGTCCCATGTTCAAGTATTTTTCAAAATATCTGCGTAAGTTACCATTTTTACTGTTAAAAGTTTCAGGTTCCAAAATTTGTCTTCTGAGTCGCTCCTGGACGGATTGCGACCAGAATTTGTTCAGAAAAGCACGCTCAAACTCACTGTACGTGGTACATACGTCAGCTTGACTGTATGCCCAGACAGCTGCATCGCCTTGGATGTAACCGACAATATATGAAATCTTTTTCCGGTCACTCCAAGTGCGTGGAAATGCGTTACTAAAAGATTTAAGAAAAATCACCGGATGAATGGTTCGTTTTTCTGGGATAAAAGCCTGAAATTGCCTGTGTTTTATTAAGCTTTCTTCTTCCTTTGCATTATGATATGGATTTGTTCCACTGTAATTACTGCAATGCTCAGCTGGCGAGTAATTACGATAATGTTGCTGTAGTTTACCATGATAATAGCTTGTGTTTGTGTTTGCACGTTGTGGTATGTGTTGTTGTCGTGGTGTGTTTTGTTCTTGTGTGTATGTTGTGTGCGGTATGTGTGCGTCACACTCGTATGTATATTGGTTTCTGAACTGTACATTTTGACTGATATTTTCGTTACATTCAGACTGTGGTTGATCGGTGAATTGTCTCATGGGTGCAGTGACGGATTGTACTGCGTCACTAATCAGCTGTTTGTTATTAGTGATGTATTCCGCTACGGAGTCGTGCACAATTGTTGGTAGATTTTCACGTATGCATCTATCAAAATGTTTGTCTTTGTTCTCTACCCAATCATGAAATTCTTTATTAATATTTTGAAAATGAGCTGTGGCATCAGATTGTAAGATGTCAGTCAGGTGTTGTTCAACATCGTCAAATTTATTCTGCACGTCAGTAATTCGTTTTTCAAGGTTGTCGTGTACTGAAGGATATGTCTGAATTTGTTCAGTAAGAGCTTCACACGTGACATTAAGGTTTTTTAATTGTGTCTGTAAAAGTGCTACGTCATTTGTAGTCTTTTCTTGTCTCGTATTAAGCTTGGAAAATTTCGTACTGAGTTCAGTCATCTGTTTGGTCAGTGTGGCGTCTATAAGTTCCACACGTTTACACAAAGTGTCATTACATGCCTTGATTGCTGTGAGGTCAGATTTAATTTCGTCATTTTGTGTCTTTAAGGTTGCCATGTTTTCCGCGTTCTGTTTCATTAGCATTTGTAACATGTTGGCAATGTTTACTGTTTGCAAGGTCTCTGCCCCCGCCGCGTCATTAGACGTGACGTCATGTATTAACATGGGCTCTGACTGAGACTTTGAAATTTTTGTGGTGGACGGCCTATTGTCAAAACTTCCGTTAACACTTGCGTCAATATTTGATGAATCGTCACTACCGGTTGCTGTCGTAAAGTCATTTTCTAACACTTGTCTCTCGTCCGAGTCGGATTGCGTCTGAATAGTATGTCTTTGCTGTTCCATCTTTGCGTATTGTTTTCTAGTTATGACCATGCCACACGTGATATATATTTCAAGAAATTAATGTTTGATACTGGTTTTAAAATAAAATGCAGTTGAGCACGAATCGCTCATAGCAACAATGGCTGTTTGTTAATTTAAAAATGTAAACTGAATATGGGATTATTGTTAATGGCTGCTGTCCATGTTACAACGTATCGTACAGAAGTCGGCCATATTGTACACTCGTGTATTGGTATTGTTGCAGAAGTTATTGTTTAAGGAGAAGTACTGAGAATGAAATTTATCACTGAAAACTGCTACGCGCGAAAGAAATACTACAGTATCTACTGAAGAGCTAATACACTGAATTATGCGTCTGGTCAAGCCTGCCAATGCAAAGATGCTGCGTCTTACCTTATTTTGCTGGAAGCTTCATTGCGTCTTCCCGCAAAATTTTATAATTGGCAAATATCTTCAGATCTTTGTTATTTCTCATACATTCACGTCCAGGTCCAGAAAGTTGATTTTTCACATGAAACAAAGAGAACAATGTAACAAATGACAAAATAACAAGTCCGACACGCAGTCGCCAATATAAAATAAATATAATAAAATAAAATAAAATATTAATTATGTATTATTGTATGATAGTGATTGGTTGTAATTAATATTTGCGTGACGTTTAATTATTCGGTATCAGACGCTTGACGATGGCTTTTTCGTAAATGTAATGTTATTCGTAGTTGACCGTGAAATAAGACTCAAATAATCGGACTTCGTATTTAAATCGTTTCCAAAGACTGCTGCGGTAGGTGCGGACTCAAATCTAAATCTCAATATTAGAATAATTTGCCAGCCATGTCAATACGTCGTACAGAGGTGACTGTCTACTAAACATAAAAAGTTTACACAGTTAGTTAAATCAGATATATTCAACGAATAAGCGTACAGTTAAATAATTCTACTTACTTTCATAAATATAAATTCTTTACAGATTCGAGTGCCTAGTAAGATTGCAACTCGCAGTGATCTTATATAACATTAAATATGGCGGTGTGCCAGTCAATAAAATATACGTGCTTCCCGCACTACTTATCCGAGACCTCTCTCTCCTTAATCAAACATAAGAGTATCGTAATTGTGTTTTTGTTTTATCAGCGACACAGCGCTGCCGTTCTGTGCCATAGGCTTTATTTATTTCTCACAGATTAATTATTTAATTAAGATTTCGCGTTTCCGAGGAAACTCACGCACGGCATGCAAATGTGCCTTTATATTTGGGAGCTCCAACGTTAAGCGGGTGATGGAGCCCCTTAGGGAAATAGCGGAAAGGTCGGGGAAGAAGGCCAGTGTTCATTCAGTCTGCTTGCCGGGGGGGTCTCATCCGAGATGTGGAGGAGGCCATGCCGGCGGCGATAGAGAGCACTGGGTGCATCCGACTGCAAATTGTTGCTCATGTCGGCACCAATGACTCCTGCCGTCTGGGTTCAGAGGTCATCCTCAGTTCATACAGCCGGTTGGCAGAGTTGGTGAAGGCGGAAAGCCTCGCTTACGGTGTGGAATCTGAGCTAACTATTTGTAGTATCGTTCGCAGAACCGATCGTGGTCCTCTGGTTTGGAGCCGAGTGGAAGGCTTAAACCAGAGACTCATACGATTCTGCGGAGATCTGAGATGCAAATTTCTCGACCTCCGCTAACGGGTGGAGAAATGTAGGGTCCCCCTGAATAGGTTAGGCGTGCACTACACGCCGGAAGCGGCTACAAGGGTAGCGGAGTACGTGTGGAGTGCACATTTGGGTTTTTTAGGTTAGAGAATTCCCTCCATAGGTCCGACAAGACGCCTCCTGAGACGCGGCAAGGTAGTAGTAGGCAAAATGCAACAGGGAATAACAATATTAATGTGGTAATAGTAAACTGCAGGAGCGTCTATAGAAAGGTCCCAGAACTACTCTCATTAATAAACGGTCGCCATGCCCACATATTACTAGGGACAGAAAGTTGGCTGAAACCAGATGTAAACAGTAACGAAATTCTAAACTCAGATTGGAATGTATACCGCAGAGATAGGCTGGACAGTGAAGTGGGAGGCGTGTTTATAGCGATAAAAGTGCATCAGTTTCGAAGGAAATTGATGGAGATCCCAAATGTGAAATAATTTGGGTGAAGGTCACGGTTAAAGCAGTCTCAAAAATGCTAATTGGATGTATCTATAGGCCCCCTGGTTCAGCAGCTGTTGTGGTAGAGCACCTGATGGAAAATTTGGAAAATATTTCGAGTAGCTTTCCCCATCATGTTATAGTTCTGGGTGGAGATCTTAATTTGCCGGATATAGACTGGGAGACTCAAACGTTTATAACGGGTGGCAGGGACAAAGAATCCAGTGACATTTTTTTAAGTGCATTATCTGAAAACTACCTTGAGCAGTTAAACAGAGAACCGACTCGTGGCGATAACATATTAGACCTTCTGGTGACAAACAGACCCGAACTATTTGAAACAATTAACGCAGAACAGGGAATCAGCGATCACAAAGCGGTTACTGCATCGATGATTTCAGCCGCAAATAGAAATATTAAAAAAGGTAGGAAGATTCTTCTGTTTAGCAAAAGTGACAAAAAGCAGATTTCAGAGTACTTGACTGCTCAATACAAAAGTTTTGTCTCAAGTACAGATAGTGTTGAGGATCAGTGGACAAAGTTCAAAACCGTCGTACAATATGCGTTAGATGAGTATGTGCCAAGCAAGATCGTAAGAGATGGACAAGAGCGACCGTGGTACAACAAACGAGTTAGAAAACTGCTGCGGAAGCAAAGGGAACTTCACAGCAAACATAAATATAGCCAAATCCTTGCAGACCAACAAAAATTACGCGAAGCGAAGTGTAGTGTGAGGAGGGCTATGCGAGAAGCGTTCAATGAATTCGAAAGTAAAGTTCTATGTACTGACTTGGCAGAAAATCCTAAGAAATTTTGGTATTATGTCAAAGCGGCAGGTGGATCAAAACAAAATGTCCAGACACTCTGTGACCAAAATTGTACTGAAACATAGGATGACAGACTAAAAGCCAAAATACTAAATGTCTTTTTCCAAAGCTGTTTCACAGAGGAAGACTGCACTGTAGTTCCTTCTCTAGATTGTCGCACAGATGACAGAATGGTAGATATCAAAATAGACGACAGAGGGATAGAGAAATAATTAAAATCGCTCAAAAGAGGAAAGGCCGCTGGACCTGATGGGATACGAGTTCGATTTTATACAGAGTACGCGAAGGAACTTGGCCCCCTTCTTGCAGCGGTGTACCGTAGGGGCGTCGAACAGATGTGCAGAACTATAGACCTATATCTCTAAAGTCGATCAGTTGTAGAATTTTGGAACACGTATTATGTTCAAATATAATGACTTTTCTGGAGACTAGAAATCTACTCTGCAGGAATGAGCATGGGTCTCGAAAAAGACGATCGTGTGAAACCCAGCTCGCGCTATTCGTCCACGAGACTCAGATGGCCATAGACACGGGTTCCCACGTAGATGCCGTGTTTCTTGACTTCCGCAAGGCGTCCGATACAGTTCCCCACAGTCGTTTAATAAACAAAGTAAGAGCATATGGACTATCAGACCAATTGTGTGATTGCATTGAAGAGTTCCTAGATAACAGAAAGCAGCACATCATTCTCAATGGAGAGAAGTCTTCCGAAGTAAGTGTGATGATAACAGAAAGCAGCATGTCATTCACAATGGAGAGAAGTCTTCCGAATTAAGAGTGATTTCAGGTGTGCCGCAGGGGAGTGTCGTAGGGCCGTTGCTATGCACAATATACATAAATGACCTTCTGGACAACATCGGAAGTTCACTGAGGCTTTTTGCGGATGATGCTGTGGTATATCGAGAGGTTGTAACAATGGAAAATTGTACTGAAATGCAGGATGATCTGCAGCGAATTGACGCATGGTGCAGGGAATGGCAATTGAATCTCAATGTAGAAAAGTGTAATGTGCTGCGAATACATAGAAAGCAAGATCCCTTACCATTTAGCTACAATTTAGCAGGTCAGCAACTCGAAGCAGTTAATTCCATAAATTATCTGGGAGTACGCATTAGGAGTGATTTAAAATGGAATGATCATATGAAGTTGATCGTCGGTAAAGTAGATGCCAGACTGAGATTAATTGGAAGAATCCTAATGAAATGCAATCCGAAAACAAAGGAAGTAGGTTACAGTACACTTGTTCGCCCACTACTTGAATACTGCTCACCAGTGTGGTCTCCGTACCAGATAGGGTTGGTGTCCAGCAACTTTACGCCATCATCCTCTCTCCCCTCCAGCGTAAAGCAAAGAGAAAACAGCCAACGGGTTGTGGTCTACCTGGGCAATTACCCATCCAAGTGAGCCTCACGCCGAGCGTTGCTTGACGTTGGTGGTCTGACGGGAGCCGCAGTATTAAGTGCGTGGAGGTAACTGGCATATAAGAACTGATCAATGAGAATCTTCCAAAATTAATACAAACCAACTGTATTAAGACCAAATCAGTTGTTTGTTTGCGTATTGTTTTATGCGTTACATGAGTTGCCTTTAAGAGAAAAAAAGTAAAATTCTGCTTTAGAGTCCGCAGCTCGTGGTCGTGTGGTAGTGTTCTCGCTTCCCACGCCCGGGTTCCCGGGTTCGATTTCCGGCGGGGTCGGGGATTTTCTCTGCCTCGTGATTACTGAGTGTTGTGTGCTGTCCTTGGGTTAGTTAGGTTTAAGTAGTTCTAGGTTCTATGGGACTGATGACCATAGATGTTAAGTCCCACAGTGCACAGAGCCATTTTCTGCTTTTGATGATTTATTGCAGCCAGGTGACGTAACATTCTGGAAACGACTCCAAAGCGCCCCTAAAACCGCCACGTATATTTCTCGTAGAACCGAAAACTTTTAAGATTGTAAAACAAACTTTACAGCTTTACACTCAGCTGACAAAAGTACCGGGATACTTCCTAATAGCTTGTTGGACCTCCTTTTGCCCGAAACAGTGCATCAAATGCAGAACTATTGAGCGATGCTATCCCTACAGCCGTCCATAATTGCGAAAGCGTTGCCGGTCCAGGATTTTGTGCACGAACTGGCCTCTCTGTTATGTCCCATAAAGGTTCGATGGGACTCATGTCGAGCCCCCTGGGTGGCCTAATCAGTCTCTCGAATTGTTCAGAATATTCTCCAAACGAATCGTGAAGAGTTGTCCCCGGTGACGAGGCACATTGTCGTCCATAAAAATTCTATCGTTGTTTAGGAACATTAAATCCACGAATGTCTGCAAATGTTCTCCAAGTACTGAATGATGGGTGCAGTTGGACGGGAGGACGCAGTCCATCCCGTGTTAACGCAGCCCACGTTATCGTGGAGCCACAGTCAGCCTGCACACTGCCTTTTGACGACTTTGGCCCACGACTGCGTGGGGTCAGCGCTACACTCGAACACTACCATCAGCTCTCACCAACTGCAGTCGGGACTCACGTGACCAGGCCACGGATTCCCAGTAGTCTAGGACCCAAGAGACACGGCCACAAGGGCAGGAGAGGCACTGCAGACGATATCGTGGTGTTATCAGAGGCACTCGCCTCGGTGGTCTGCTGCCATAGCCCAGTGACGCCAAATCTCGGCGCTCTGTCGTAACGGATACGTTCGTCGAACGTCCTACATCTTCTGTTGGCACTGACAACTCTTCACAAACGCCGCTGCTCTCTGAGTGAAGGCCGTCAGCCACTGTGTTGCCCGTGGTGAGAGGTAATGCCTGAAACTTAGTATCCTCGGCACACTCTTGGCACTATGAGTCTCGGAATATTGAATACTTCCGCCATCTGTATATACACGTATCGCTAACCCATGACTTTTACCTCATTATATGTTATCGGTTAACCTTCAGCTTCAGTGTGAGAGGGGACACGAGGTAATATTCACGTGAATCAATTTGAAAGTTGATGTTCAAGTTAGTGAAAGTGTTTCAAAAGCACTTAAGACAAGACTAAATGAAATTAACGTAGATGGTGGGAAAACGTAATATCAAGAAATGTAAACACAGGTATTACTATTATTATACTGTTAGCTTGTTTATGTTTATAAAACTGAGCAGGTACTAACCAACAGGAGAAAATAACAACGTCCTCAAATTTACTAAGTAACATTTATGGGGAAATATTTTGCCCCATCTACAATGAAAGTCCGCGCACATCCTCGTTTCGAGCTATGTGTTGTTTCATATTTTGAACCGAAACGTATACAAGATAATGAAATGGATAGCTCTTACTTCGTTGTAAACTCATGTTGACATCAGTAAAGGTATAAACCGGCGCAAACTGCGTCTAACATACGCCATGTTTCCAAGGAAAGAAGCCAGTGCAGCTATGGAAGCTAAACGAGTTTTCCTTTGATTTAAGTTTTAATTTATATTCGTGTAGTAAGAGTATAGTCACGAATGTTGAGTTAAAAGAAGAACTGAATTCGCATGCAAACACATTTTCATAGGTCTAAAGGTATTATAACGTTGTGTATGCAATTAAATTTTACTATGTAGCCTTGTGTGAGAGCATAAAGAATTCTATTTCTTACTGATAACGTAGAATACAGTAACTAACTAACCGTTAGTGGCGGGGAATATAAAGTAACCTTTGTTGTTCTTGTTGTCGTTGTTGTAGTTGTTATTGTTGTAATCTTCTGTTCAATAACTGATTTCACACACTTTTGCATGCTACTCTATATTGTGTAACTCTCTTCGTCTCTTCATACCAGCTGAATCTAATCGATCTGGACAAGCTTGCTGTATTTATGCCTTGGCCTCCCTCTACAACTTTTACGAACCCGGCCCCCTTCACTCACTCCCACGCTTCCCTCCATTTCGAAATTGACTGTTCCTTGATGATTCAAGATGTGCAATATCAAACAAGCCTTTTGTTTAGTCCGATTGGGCCGAACATTTAATTTTTTCCCAGTTAGATTTAGAACATCCTCATTATTTATTCGATCTAGGCATCTTATCTTCGGTATTCTTCTGTTGCACCACTTTTCAAAATATTCTATTCTCTTATCCTCTGAACTCTTTATCGTCATTATTTCGCTTCCGTTAAAGGCTACACACCAGGACTCCACATACACACCTTAACAACGCACTTCATAGACCTTAAACGTATATTCTATAATTAATCTTACGTTTTTATACATCGGTTCATCGAAATTTCGAAACTTGTCACATCAGACGGTTTGTTTGGTTACGAGGTTGAAACTGGAAGTATGGCGACTTTTTGTTGAAATGGGTAGCAAAAGTCTCCCTGAGCTGAAGTTACTCTTGCCCAAACTGCTTAAAAATTAATGAAAATTGTGTAATTTGCTGTTTCTCTTTATCGAAACATTCTAATACAGCAAACTACCAAGGAGTAGTCGGACGAGGATTAGACAGGAATGGGAATAACCTGGCCTAAGGGCGTGGGAGGGGAGGAGCACAGTATCGAAATTTGTCCTGGGCGTCACTGAGCCCCTGATTCCAATCCATGGCTTCCTTAACGGCGAAGGTGGCGATAAGTGACATTACACGCCACTCTGATTGCTTTGGGCTAAAAACTTGCCTTGTATCTGAAGGAGAAACACAGGAATGTCACAAACTGCGAAGAATAAACAATCACAGCATGTGACTATATGCAATTCAGAAAATATTTATACCCAAAATAAAATCAAAACCATGGAGTTAGTAAGAAATTTATTCAAGTGTATGACAGACAAGCTCTCCTAAAGAACACAGACAAAGTACAGGTTCCTTTATCCTTTTTAACATGAAATAAAACAGCTCATGAATTTCAGACACACTCCTCACTGAATTACAAACTGTGGCCTGCTCCTGATAATCATTTTCCCCACAAGCGAAAGCGAAACAAGTCAGTGAAGCTGTGAGAAATGCTGAACTATGGTTAAACGTAATGTGTAAAATTGCTAAACTCGTGTTTGTAGAGAGTTTCAGTGCAGGGCAATAGAACTGTGTTAAAATTTAATTTTGAACGGAATGATGTGGAGCATACGCCACACGATGCGAAATCCTGTCTAGTCGGTACGTAAAACAGTTTGTCTGCGAGAAAACAATACGTTTTCAATGAAATTTACGTCTGCTGTTTCACTGTATAACAGAATGATACAGATTACAATGTTGGTCGTGAATGTTGCTAATCATTATTTTTTGTCTAGTAGACAATCGCTTTACCAGAACTGTTATACCTAATACACAGCAGATGAAAATAAAATTTAAAAATAAAATTTAATGCATCTGACTTTCTGATAAAACTACTTGAAAACTCACAAAATACCACTTTTCTGAAACCTATGAAATGATATGATATTTTAAGATACATTCCGACAGTCACTGTGCCTTACAGTGGACATGAATTTTCATGATAATTAAATTTGTTGGTCTAACTGTGCGCACGAAACGTTTGTCTGTTGTGCAACCTGTTACAATTAGGAATATTGTTCTAACTATCCAAAACCAAATTCCGTTTGCCGAACTTGTGATGTGCAATGAATTACGGTAACTGACCGGTTTTCACAAAAATTCTTCTGCAGCATATAAACCGCGATGTGCAATGCAAGTATAAAAACACATTCATAAAGGTAAAGAATGAAAGATGAGGAACCAAACTTAACGGCTGAAAAATGAGACCAAAGACTCCAAGTATAACTATGCTTCATTAAATCGTAACAACAATACACCCTTTCATAAAATTCTCACAACTAGACATGCTAGGAAAAAATTTCTTAATAACTTTCTTGTGTGTTATTACTTTCCTTGACACTTGTTTCTATTATAAGACAAATCCATGTGCTCCACTATAAAATTTCTATTGTAAACTTTAATCATACACAACGTTCTAACAATAAGAAACTAGACAATTACGAATATATATAAGAATCTAGACTACCTTTGAAAATATTCCTTCTGACATTCTTGCATTCACATCATCTCAGTTCCACAAAATTTTTTCATCAGAGTATATTCTTACAAAATTCTCTTTAACTAATGTTGCTTCCACTATCCGGCGGGCCAGCTACCATCCCTTTCAAATCATCACGAGACGGTCTAACACACTGTGCCTCCTACTCTCTTCAAAAGAAATAACCTGTGTGACCAACATCTGCCGTCTCAAGAACAGACTTACAAATGACCTGGATCTCGCCATCTCCTCAGAAACGATGGATGTTGAGACGTCAGACACTGAGTCGGTAGCAGCATGTGACCCTGCGATGTAATTTGCCTTTTCAGCGCCTTCATGCCCCTACAGGACACACTTTGTACAATCCTCCAGTGGAATTGCGGCGGTTATTTTAGCCATCTACCTGGGCTACGCCAGCTTCTAAGCTGCTTTCTGCATTGCCCTCCAGGAAACCTGGTTCCCAGCAATGCGGACCCCTGTCCTTTGTGGGTACAGAGGGCTATTGCTGTAACCGTAGCGCTTACAAGAAGTGCTCCTGTACCCCTTCAAACACAATTGCAAGCTGTGGCTGTCAGAGTAAGGACTACCCAGGACATAACCGTCTGCAGTGTCTATCTCCCTCCAGATGGTACATTCCCCATGACTGAATTGGCTGCACTTGTCATCCAACTCCCCTCGCTTTTTCTTCTCCTGGGGGATTTTAACGCCCACAATCCCCTGTGGGGTGGAACGATGATTACTGGCCTGGACAGAGATGTCGAGAATCTCATCTCCCAACTCGACCTCTGCCTCTTGAACACTGACGGCTGCCACACATTTCAGTGTGTTTCATGGCACGTTCTCGGCCATAGATCTGTCGTTGTGCAGCCCAGGGCTTGTACCATCGGTCCACTGGAGAGTCCATGACGACTTGCGTGGTAGTGACCATTTTCCCGTCTTCCTTTCACTACCCCAGCGTCGCTTCCGCGAACGCATGCCCAGATGGGCATTCAGCAGGGCAAACTGGGAAGTGTTCTCCTCTGCTGCCATTGTTGAATCTCTCCCCCACGGTAACATCGATGTGGCGGTTGAGACACTGACTACAGCGATTGCTTCCGTTGCGGAACGTACCATTCCCCGTTCGCTAGGGTGCACCCGGCGAAAGTCAGTGCCTTGGTGGTCGCCAGAGGTCGCTGAAGCCATTAAAGAGCGTCGGCAGGCTCTTCGGCGTGATAAGCGGCACCCGTCTTTGGAGAACGTCATTTTATTCAAACGTATCCGTGCTCAGGTCCAGAGGCTCATCAAAAGGCGGAAACAGGAGTGCTGGGAGAGGTACGTTTCCACCATTGGTTCCCGTAATTCGCCCTCCCAGGTATGTATGAAGATTCGGCGCATCTTCGGATTGCAGCACTCTACAGGTGTCCCAGGGCTTTCCATCAACGAAGCGCTATGCACCGATGCCGATGCAATCGCCGAGCATTTCGCTCAGCACTATGTTCGGGCCTCTGCATCGGGGAATTACCCGCCCATATTTCGTGCGCTAAAACGCTGGGAGGAAGGCAAACGATTTTCTTTTGCTTCTCGCCACCCTGAGGCGTATAACGCCCCATGTAGTTCGTGGGAACTCCAAAGCGCCCTGGCACAGTGCCCCGATAAAGCCTCTGTGCCAGATGGCATCCACAATCAGATGCCTAAACACGTGTCCCCAGACTGTCAGCAATGTGTTCTTGTCATCTTTAACCACATATGGGGCGATGGTTGTCTTTCCGTCGCAGTGGCGAGGAAGTACCATCGTTCTGGTGCTGAACCTTGGTAAGGACCCGCTTAATGTGGATAGCTATCGGCCTATCAGCTTAAGAAACACTCTGTGAACGCTACTGGAACGTATGGTGAGTCGACGGCTGTGTTGGCTGCTCGAGTCTTGAGGTCTCCTGGCTCCGTACCAGAGCGGCTTCCGTCCAGGCCGTTCCACCACCGATACTTTGGTCTTCCTTGAGTCTGCAATCCGCACTACGTTTTCCAGGCGCCAACTCCTCGTCTCTGTCTTCTTCGACCACTCCAGAGCATATGACACGACGTGGCGGCACCATATTCTCGCCATGTGGCACGGGAGGGGTCTCTAGGGCTCTCTCCCCATTTTTATTCAGAATTTTTTATCTGTTCGGACATTCCGCGTTTTACTTGGCACACCCCATAGTTCCCTTCATGTCCAGGAAAACGGGGTTCCACAGGGCTCTATACTGAGCGTGCCACTTTTCCTTGTGGCCATTAATGGCCTTGCAGCAGCAGTAAGGTCGTCTCTCTTCCACGTTTTATGCTGACGATTTCTGCATCTTTTTCAGCTTCTCCACCATTAGTGTTGCTGAACGTAGGTTGCAGGGAGTCACACACAAGGCGCAGGCGTGGGCTCTCGCCCATGGGTTTCACTTTTCTCCTGCGAAGACTTGTGTTATGCACTTTTGTCGGCGTCGGACTGTCCATCCCCACCCTGAGTTCTATCTTCAGGATGCCATGCTGAGGGTCGTTGACAGTTACCGTTTTCTGGTATTGCTGTTCGATGCCCGGCTTACTTGGCTTCTACATATTCGTCAGCTCAAGTGTCAGTGCTGGCAGCATAGGAATGCACTCCGCTGCCTCAGCAACACAACTTGGGGTGCAGATCGTAATACGCTGCTGCAGCTCTACAAATACCTCGTACTGTCCCGACTCGATTATGGGAGTGTGGCGTATGGCTCAGCGCCGCCCTCAGTGTTGTAACTGCTGGACCTCGTTCACCACTGTGGGGTTCGGCAGGCGACAGGATCATTCCGCACCAGCCCTGTTAATAGCCTACTTGCTGAGGCTGGGGTTCCTCCACTTCGCGTCTGGCGTCAACAACTCTTAGCTAACTATGCTGCACACATCCATTGTTCCTCCCGTCACCCTAACTACCGTCTCCTTTTCGCTAATGCAGCTGTCCATATACCACACCGGCGGCCGCGATCAGGACACGCAATTGGGATCCGTGCTTGGTCACTCCTTAGTGAACTCGAGTCTTTGCCTCTTCCATCTGCTTTCCAGGTCCACCCACATACACCACCCTGGTGTATTCGTCGGCCGCAGCTTCAGCTGGACCTCTCACGATGGCAAAAATATTCAGTTCCTCCTGCAGTCCTGCGCCGCCAATTTCTTGGTCTCCTGGACGCATCCCGTGACTTGGAGGTTATCTATACCGATGGCTCGATGGTTAATGGCCATGTGGGGTACGCTTATGCTCATGTGGACTATGTAGACTAGCGCTCCTTGCCAGAAGGCTGCAGTGTTTACACTGCAGAGCTAACAGCCATTTTTCATGCCCTTGAGCGTATTCTTACCAGCCCTGGAGAGTCCTTCGCTCTTTTCAGTGACTCTCTCAGTAGTCTGCAGGCTCTTGACCAGTGCTACCCGCGCCATCCCATTGTTGTTGCCATCCAGGAGTCCGTTCACGCTCTTGAACAGCGTGGACGTTCGGTGATGTTCATATGGACCAAGGGACCCGTTGGGATAGCAGGAAACGAACTCGCCGACAAGTTCGCCAAAGAGGCTACCTGCAAACTGACACTGGAGATCGGCCTACTGGCAAGTGATCTCCGATTGGAGTTGCGCCGTCGGGTCTTGGGATGTGGGGCGACGAATGGCGCACTCTGCCTGCACCCAACATGCTGCGGCGAGTAACGGAGACCACGACTGTGTGGTGGTGCTCCATGCGGGCGTCTCGCAGGGATTCTGTTGTTCTCTGTAGGCTCCGCATTGGTCACTCTTGGCTGAAGCATGGTCATCTGCTGCGTCGATAGGACCCCCCTAATTTTCGCTGTGGTGCAAACATGACGGTGGACCATATGTTGTTGGAATGTCCTCTTTTAACCGCTCTCAGGCGAACTTTTAATCTCCTAAGTGATTTATCATCACTTTTAGGTGACAATGTCTCTATGGCAGATCGGGTTTTAAGTTTTATTCGCGCAAGCAGCTTTTATAGGTCCATCTAATTTTATTGCATCGCCCTCTTTTGTGCTGTATATCTTACTTAGTTTTGTGTAGTAATTCGACTCCACCATAATCTTTTAGGCTGGAGGTTTTAACGTGTTGCAGAGTGGCTGGCTCATCCTTTTATTTCCGTGATCAACCAGCCATGGTTCTCTGCCTTTCTTCTGTATGTTGTTTTTGTCGCTGTGCTCCATTTTCCATGTTGCTATACCGTTGACCTTGGGCTCTTCTTCCCCCAGAATTTTTGTTTTTTTAGTGCTCAGCCTGACTGGTGGATGGTTTAAATCTGATCTGTGTGTTTATGAAACAAGGGGCCGATGACCTTTGCAGTTCGGTCCCTTTAATCTTTAAACCAACCAACCAACCAACCAGAACGGAACTGCAAACGAAATTCAGACTTGTTCATTACTTCAAAAGCGTGAAAGGTGGCAGCCACGAAAACTGCTCTCTTAAGCATGGTACTTGCAACACGTTCGAAAAGCCATCATTCATATCAAATTTACCATCTATGGGCCATGATGGCATCAGAATATAAACGGTGAAGCTTGTAATTGGTCCATCACTGCCCACTATAAAAATGTCTTCAGCGTCTCCTTATCCACATGTGTTTCACCTGAGACCTGGAAACTGAACTGGAAGCCATCAAGCCGCTATCTACAATTGACATTGCCACAGCACCCTGACCTCTTTGCATTCTTTCCGTACTGCAGAAGGGTAAGAATGTATTGCACTGTTAAAGTGTTCCGTTAGTTGTTGATAGAAGGTTTTATACATTATGAATGAAAGCACACACAACACCAGTGTAGTATTCTCCAATGTTTGTTATTTATTTCAAAACCTCTTTTCGGCTGTTACGTCATCATTAGGTATAAAGGTAAGTTTATGGTGCAGTGATATTTTGTTAGATCAAATATTTCAAACAAGTGCATCTACAGAGTATTTCCATTATCCAGAAATGAAAAATGTTAATGTTAGATTTAGGGATAAAACAAGAGGGATTACTTCAGTGCAAACGCGACGTAAGATTATTGAAGCAGGAAAAAATATATAACATATTTGCTGATGAACTATGCACAAACTACAACAGTTGTTCATAGAAGAAAATAAACTGAACACCAAACTTTGGTGAGAGCTTCCAGATGTGTGGCTGAACAAAATAACGTTGTCTTTAATAGGTCTTCATCGGGTGTTCCCTGAGACTGGTTGACGAGCTGACCTTGTCCCATATTTATGCCTGGGCGGTGTGTGGCGCTCCCTATGCCGTCCGCGCCCACTGTGGCCATTTCTGACGGTGCTGTCAGTCTCTAGGCGTTCCATCATCAGTCCGCGTCCGTTGAGGATCTCTTCTGAAAAAAAATGGTTCAAATGGCTCTGAGCACTATGGGACTTAACATCTATGGTCATCAGTCCCCTAGAACTTAGAACTACTTAAACCTAACTAACCTAAGGACAGCACACAACACCCAGTCATCACGAGGCAGAGAAAATCCCTGACCCCGCCGGGAATCGAACCCGGAAATCCGAGCGCCTCTCTTCTGAGGTAGCGGACATCCCAAGACGTTCCGTATTGGGTTCGTGCCCGGTAGGCGCGATCCTAGCACTATCATGGCTTTGTTGAGGTTCCTCATGCTGTCCGCGACGACGGCGAGTTTCTCTCGTGGCCGAGCCATTCTCCTGGCCCTCTGAACCCGGTAAGCGCCTGTGAGGTGCGCTTCCTGCCCCATCCGGCTGCTGTTGGAGCTGCACATTCTGATGGCCGTCCTCCAAGGAGCTTGTTGCCACCTGGTATCGTGCATACCGTCCTGTTCCGTTACCTACGCCATTGGACGTCTGTAGGAGGGAACTTTCTTCCGTTGTTTCTGTAGTAGTTCCAAAGCAGGATTCCACGCAGTACTAAGCTGATATCCTGCTTCCCTGTTGATCAAGTTCCCCGCCATCTTGATTTCAATCGATTCATTAATGACATTATGCCAGAATCGGGGAGTCTGAGCCAGGATCCTGGTTTTGCCATAATCCATGGTGTGCTCAAAGTCCAGGCAATGTTCTACTGTTCCAGATTTAGTTACCTGTCGTTGTCTGGTATGTCTCTGGTGTTCTTCACATCTTATTCCAACTTGTAACCTCCCCGTAATAATATGAAAATGAAAAGAATTGAATAAGAATTGCAAATAGTGCCAAATGTTAGCTTCCCACAGTAATAAAACTCAATGATAATAACAATGTGCAAAAATATTAGGTCCCTACAAAATTAACGTTATGATCAACCTGATAAATTTTATAATGCCAGCTGCGCTGACCTTAGGCCCTGTGCAATACTTAATCTGATAAATTGATTCTGGGAGGAAAAGCATAGGAAATATTGTTTCAATTGTAATGATTCTTTTCTTAAAAAGGATTGGTTTGAAAACAAAATTATTATTGGGCCATTTCTTAAACAAATCAATTACAATTAACATACATTAGGTTATCAGATGTGCGCAATGCTGCTTCATTACCTTATTTAAAAATACACCTCGTCCCGAACCTTGACCAGAGACCCATGTCGACGCCCGCCGACTCCTCACACACAACTCCGACTGTCTCGCGCGCGCTACTGCTCTCGAACTGAACTACATGCTTTCGCGACTCGCTACGTACAACAATTGTCCTGCAACTGAACTGAACTCTCGCGCGGTCAAGCGCAGCCTAGCAACGATAAATAACTCTCTGGTCAGAGATTCTGTCATGCCTCGCCATCGCTGCTACTGAATACATACGTGTTTCATAACCCTCCACTGTGGGGGGGGGGGGGGGGGGGCAAAAATTTGGCAGCGATGGTGAGTCATTTGGACTTGCCATGAGCAACAAATTTTTTCTTAACTAATACAGATATACAATATGAAGGAAATATGGTGCACATGCATCAAGTACAAAACATATTAGACAATGGCAAAATGTGAGTACAAAACAAATGACATAAGTGCACATGCACTGAAAAACTCTTTAGCATTTTCACAACAAATAAACATAATGGCAAAAAATTAAGTTGATAAGTGACATAAGTGCATATGTACTGCAGTTCAGTAAATCGAAAAAAATGTATAGGCCATGAATATAAATGATGTTAGCAAAAAAAAAAAAAATGATTTTCATTATGTTACAATAATTAGGATAGGAAAGGGAAGGATTGCATCATGGTTGTAGCACTTTAGGTTGCACGCAGCTGCACTGAAAGTCCATATCTTTCCACAGAAGTACAACACCAAGTGAGACAATTTGAAGTTCTTTTCCCAGAAGTATTTATCAGCGTAGCCAAGACACTGAAATGTCGTAGTAATATTCCATGTTTTCATTTTGGCAGTACATTAGGTACACCAAACAGTGGGACAATAATAACGTCTCCGTCGCTCACGGTGGTGGACAGCATGTCGTGTCAACACCACGCTCTTACAAGGCACACCAACGTAGAATTAGTGCAAAAATCAAATATAGTGCTCCATGATCAGGAGGATGTACAGGACGAATGGATATTCCAGTAATTCAGGGTAGTTAGGTCAGAAGGTGAAGGACATTAAGTCACATACTAGTCTTCATTAGGAATTACATTAGTAGTTTACCGCATTCATAGCCCAGTTATTGAACCTTTCTGTACCATGTATGTAGTATTACAGAAAAAATGTTCATTAATTGTTTTACATAGAATATTTTCACCCATTCTCTAATTACAAATCATCAGAAGTCATTACTTAAAACAGGAGGTAGTCAATAATAATGTTGATACTCAATCATTGGTCATCCCAATACAGTCATCATTTCTCAGTTACAAAACATTATTAATTAGTAGCATTCATTAATTAATCATTTGTCATTTCAATATAGTAATAATCAGTAGCCTTCTTTTCCTAATTACAAAGCATTATTAAATAATCACATTCTTTTCCCAGTTACAAAGCATTATTAATTAATAGTATTCATTTTCCAGTTACAAAGCATTATTAATTAATCAATTAATCATTTGTCATTTCAATATAGTAATAATGAGTATCCTTCTTTTCCTGGTTACAAAGCATTATTAAGTAATCGCATTCTTTTCCTGTTACAAAGTATAATGAATAGCTTTCTTTTCCCAGTTACAAAGCATAATGAATAGTATTCATTTTCTAGCTACAAAGCATAATTAGTAGCATTCTTTTCCTAGTTACAAAGCATTGGTCATCTCAATACAGTAACTAGTAGTATTTTCCTAGTTACAAAGCATTATTAGTAGTTCTTTCTAGTTACAAAGCATTGGTCATCTCATTATAGTAATTAGTAGTATTCATTTTTCAGGTGACTTATTATTCATAGCTGATCAGCATTACTCAGAACTCTCTTAAACTGGTATTATTTGGGACTGGTAATACATTTTTTTGTTAGCAATGCATTGCGTTGGGTAATTATAGGGGAAAGCAAGAGAGAAAAATTTGCTTCCGGGTTGTTGGTGTAAATGAAAATGTGTAACGTAATTCGTCATGAGTCATCTGTGGCAAGATTATGAAACAAGTAGAGTATATGTAATCACATGCATAGATGACATAGGTTTAATGAACAACTGCTTATAGCACATTAATTTCATAAATAATTTCTCCTGCAAAAGTATATAAAAAATGGATTATTAAGCTGAAAGAAGAAGCGCATTTTATGCTGAAAAGTAGTGAACTTCGAATTAACAGGTAGTGAAATGTATATAAAAATGTGTTCCATAGCTGTCCTTTCCAAAACCTTCTGTCATTATACTATGCAATATAACACCTGCTGTCAAAAGGAACTGCAACAAATACTTAAATAACTACATAGCATAAATACATAACTTCAACAATATCCTCATCTGTAAAGAAAAAACTTCATTATCCATCACTTCATTACTTATATTATCATAACTCCCTTATTATCATCACCTGTAAAGAAAAACTTCATTATCCATAGCAGCATATTCTTCATCATTATTCATCAGCATTCATTATCATCTGCAAAAAAATCACTTCATTATTCATTACATAACTATTCCTTATCTCTAGCATATTTCCTCACTAAAACTAAGACGTGTAGTTCTGTCTGACAGCCTGCATCAATCGCCTTGTATTCAGAAAGAAAAAATTAGTTAAGACTGCTATTCTACGATATGTATTATATACTCTTGTTAATGCTTGTTAATCCTGATCCATTTACTCTTCATCACGAAGTATTGCATCTGCTTTCGATAATTCCGAAGGTGAAATTCCCATTTTTGTTTAATTTATTTCCTTTACACGTTATTTCTTTCTGAAAATGATGAACAAAGATTAATGTCTTGCATTTAAATCATATACCCATTAAATAATGACTGGTTTATAGTAACATAATTCGAGCATACAGCATACCATGACAGAAAACGTAATATGTCAAAGACATTGACAGTGTTCAGATGCAAAAATGTATACAGAATATCACAATGCAGCAGCAAAAAAAAAAGTAAAACAGTCACGATGTTGAGATATCATAGGGCAAAAAATGTCAAAGTCAACTGGTGTTTGCTATATCTTAAACATTTCCTAGTGCATACAAACAAAACATGAAAACAATTGTACATACATAGACAAATGATGACAACTTGCCAAGAAAAATACGACAATCATCGGTAATAGTCACATAGATATAATTGCATAAGTGGTCATAAAATGTGTAAGTTCATCGGAAAAAATATGCACGGTCTGATGTGTAACGACAAGAAGAGCGACCCGCTAACCTTACCTTGCCGGGCACTTGCCAAGAAAAATACGATAATCATCAGTAAGTAGTCACGTGAATATAATTGCAGAAATGGTCATAAAATGTGTAAATGGCATCATAACATGTTAAATCATAAAGTGTTTTCATTCAATAAAGGCTTTAATGTTAGAGACATGGTGGTTGCCTTTACTTTTTCTGGTTCTCAAGGTTTTGACGTGTACAACATTGGGGTGAGGAATGCTGCGAATCCGATATGGACCTGCGTATAGAAGTTCAAATTTACTGCACTTACCTTTTATTCTGCTGGATAAATAGTGTGTACGTACTAATATCTTCTGTCCAATGTGAGTGTCTCGGCGTGTACAAACCTGTTTTTGCTGTCTACTCCGGCGCTCTGCGGCACGTTTGATGTTGTTCAGTGCAATGTGAATTATTTCACGGTGTCGTAGTCGACGAGATGTAGGAAATGTTACTAATTCTCTAATTTTGTTAGGTGGTTCAACATTTTTCAGTATAACAGACGGAGATAGCATAGTGGATTCATTTGGAATGGAATTAATTACATCTTGGAATGAGAATATGTGTGTGTCCCAATCAATATGTTTTTTGTGGCAGTATATCCTACACAGTTTACCAATTTCTTTCATTAATCGTTCACAAGAGTTCGAAGAAGCATGGTACTTTGATATATAGATCGGAGAAATGTTTCTAGCTCGTAACATGCGTGTCCATATAGCAGAACGAAATTGTGATCCATTGTCAGAAATTACTTTCATCACATACCCTACATGAAATAGAAAATGTTTTACAAATGCTTTCGAAACGGTTTTAGCAGTAGCTTTGCGTAACGGAGTGAAAGTAACAAATTTTGAAGTGAGTTCAACAGCGACAAAGATGTAGAAAAAACCTCTATTAGTTCTGGGAATCGGACCAAAAATGTCTACAGCGGCCATGTGTTTTAATTTAACAGGTACAATGGGATATAATGGAGGAATATGTGAAGTTGTGTCTGACTTAGCTTTCTGGCAAATTTTACATGACGCTAAAACTCGTCGTATACGTTTCTCCATGTTGGCAAAATAACAGTTCTGTCTCAGTATAAGAAAACATTTTCTGGCTCCGTAATGTGCATAACTTAAATGAGTATACCAGATCAATTTGTTAACAAGTTCGTCAGGAATGCATAATAGCCAATTGTTGCTGTCAGGGTGAGAGCGGCTAAACAGAATGTCATTGCGTACAGTGTAATGGTTCCTAATCGTAACATTATTCCTATCTTGCCAAAGGTGTTTAATTTCTTTCCACACATTGTCTTTACTTTGCTCTTGTGCTATGTCCTGTAATGACGACGAAATAAAACTTTCAAATGCAACTTGTAGGATGTACATCACGCTGAAATTTGCTTTGCAGAGGTTGGTTGAGACGTCTTGCTGATTGTTGCTGAGAGAACGAGATAGTGCGCCTGCTACAACATTTTGTGTGCCGGGAATGTGTACAATTGTAAAATTAAATTCCTGTAAATAAAGCCTCCACCTGCTTAATCTGTCGTGAGTGAATTTAGCTGAAAGTAAAAATTGTATAGCTCTGTGATCTGTGTAAACGGTGGTATGTCTGCCATAAAGAAAATGTCTAAATCTCGTGAAAGCCCAGACAACACATAATGTTTCCAGTTCTGTAACGGAATAATTACGTTCAGCAGGTGACAGAATGCGGCTTGCAAATACGATGTTTTTAATTACTGTAGAACCATCTTTTTCATTTTCCTGAAAAATGTGTACGCCTAAAGCGGTGTTAGAACTGTCGGTGGCAATGGAAAAATTTCTGGTAAGATCTGGGTGCGATAAAAGTGGTGCATTCAACAAAGCATGTTTCAGGTTCATAAATTCAGAATGTGCTTGCTTATCCCAGGACCAAATACTGTTTTTACCTGTTAATTGGCATAATCTAGGTGTGTCTAAAGCAGAGTGATGAATAAATTTACGAAAAAAGTTAATTAAGCCCAAAAAACTGCGTAGTTGCTTCTTCGTTGTAGGAATAGTAATGTCACGTAGAGCTTGAAGTTTTTCCGGATCAGGCGCAATGCCTTCTGCTGAAATGACGTGTCCAAGAAATTTTATAGACGTTTTACCAAAATGTGATTTACTAAGATTAACTGTAAGTCCTTGTGCATTAAAAGTTTGCAACAGTTGTTCTAGAATCAGATTGTGTTCAGTTCAGTTAGCTTCTGCAATAAGAATGTCGTCTATGTACGTCGTGATAATATCTTTCATGCAAACGTGTGTCGGATGGCGTCAAAATTAATAACATTTTCGTGAACAAGATTCTGCGTGTCAAAAGCATTGTTTGCGTTACTGGAATATGCAACCTGTACTGCATTTAATTAAATTCTATCTGGCGTGTTATTATTTTCGGGAGGATGCTGTTGCATTTCGAGTAATTGTACTGTTCTATTATCTCTTCCTGACGTATTACGCTATAGAAGACACCTATTGTCTGGTTCATTCATGATAATATGTTGTTGCTGATCATTTTGCTGCTGGTAGGACCGACTGTTATTAAACGTACACTGAAAATTGTCCTCATTATTTTTACGTCTATCGTAGTAGTCATTCCCATACGGTGCATTGCGATAGGAATTGAAATACTGTGTTTTCTGTACGTTGTTGTTCCTTTGCTGCTGTGCGTCCCTATTTGTTGGAGCTGAGACTATACGTGCACGCGGCGAAACATTAAAGCGTGGTTGACCTTGTAGACTACATTGTTGGTTAGGTATGCTAAGCGGCTGACTTTCTTGCTGTTGTGGTGAAAAACGTGTATTGTTACCAAAAAATGCGTTTGCTGTTAATTTTACACATACTGATGATTAAATTCTTCTCTGATATTAATGTTCTGGTGGTTGTCGTTTCTTGACCGTCAAATGAAAAAATGTCACTTTCGGTATAAATTTGTCACATCGGGTTTTCATTACCTTTTTTCTTAATTCTAGATTGAGCAATAGTTAAAGAGCTGTTTTGATAGATATAAAGGATATTAGAAGAGAAGGCAGCAGTGCAGAAAACTAAAGATGAAACAGCACTACTACAGCTCGGGGCCCTATGCACGCTACGGCACATATTCATTAAAGCGTAATGAATCCCCTGAGGTCTATTACGCGCTGCAAATACATTTCAGCTTTTGTGTTATAGGCAATGGCGGTAAAAATTCAGAAATAAATTGCTGTATCCATGCTAATTCTTGTTCCTTCATTAAAGGCAATGCTATTGAAAGTACAAAAATAAATTGTCGTATACAGTTCAAATCGTGTATCTGTGCTCTGTCATTATTAAATTCCTTAGATTTTCTTACAGATAAAAATTACTCGTAATCTAAGTTCTCGTCACTGAATTTAAGAACACGTTCAGGTTTGTGTGAGAATCTGTTTGTCTGTGTCATTTCGGATTTCAAGTTGCGTAGCTTTTCAGATTTTAAGTCGCGTAGCTTTTCGGATTTTAAGTCGCGTATTCTTTGTAAATTACTCAAATTATACGCGCTGCGTGACTCTGACAAATGCTCGCAACGTGGCGGATTCTGTGGTGTATTAAACCCAGAAACATTTTTTATCTCTGTTACCTCTTGCTGTAAACATGACAATTTTCTACGTAATGTTTTATTAGATGAATCGATCTCATTGATAGTCTGTTGTAGATTTTGAAATTCAGGTGTTTGATTAAATGAACCCGGTGAGGTATCGTCTGATTTGCTGTCATTATTACTTTCAATAACGTCAATACGACTGGCCAAATAATCATATTTTTCAGTCAGTATTTTTACCTGATCATCGGTTTTAGTATCAGAGGCATTAATCTGTTTTTGCAATTTACGTGTAGTTTCGTTCAGTTTTTTAACGTCAGCTTTGATGACATTGGAATCCTATGTTAGTTCTAATTGTTCGAGTCTGTCGGCCACTGTTTCAAAATCTACTGAGTGTGTATCTGTTTTTGATTTAAGGTCAGAAATCTCGTCACGTAATTCCGCGTTCAACTGTTCGATGGTATTAATTTTGTCGGACACTGTAGCAATATTGTTGTCTACGTATGTTTTCGCCTTCGCAAACAATTTACGTTTGTCTTCTTGTCTCTGTGCTGTGATTGTTTCCATTACTTGTCGTTTTACTTTATTTTGATCCTGTATAAATTTGCGGAAACGCGTATCACTGTTTTGTATGTGGTGATTAAAACGTTCGTCAATCTGAGTGTACTGTTGGTCGAATTTCGCGTCTATCTTTGCGTCCATTGTGCGTGAAAGTTCTGCTGTCATTAATTTAAATTCGTCGCGTAATTGTGTAGCTTTTTCAGAGCATTGTTTACCGACTGTACTAATTTCGTCTCTGAGTGATTCTGTTGCAGCTGTTTGCATATACATTAATTCTTGAGCAACAGACCTAATTTCTTCGCTACTTTTTCTTGAACAAGCCTCAATTTCCTCGCGTAACTGTTCCTTAGTATCATGACACTGCGCGGCAACGGCTGTAATCTGCTCGCTAAGCTGTCTAGAATTGTTGTCTAATTTTTCATTAAGGCTGTCATGTTTTTCATTAAGCTGTTTGATCTGTTCACTAAGCTGTCTGGAATTGTTGTCTAATTTTTCATTAAGCTTGTCTTGTTTTTCGTTCTGTTGCTTGACCTGTTCACTAAGTTGTTTGAAATTTTCTTTAAATTGTTTGTTATCTTCATTAATTTTATTAAATTTTTTGTTCTGTTCACTAAATTTTTGTTGTAGCAATCTTGCCATAATTAGTTCCAAGTCAATATTACCGGCTCTATTCACTGTGCTGTTTAATGGTGGATCTGGAATTGTCTCGTTTTGCGTGACAATTTGGTCATTGTGTAATTTACAAAAAGGTTTATCAGTCAGGTGTACACTATCAGACACTATTTCGGAATTAAATAGATGCGTCGTACTTTCAGTACACTGTCCATTTCCATTAGAAAAATTTGTCTGTACGTTACTTGAATTTCCCAAACCGGGTGTGGTAAGTTGGGCAGCGCTCATTACAATAGAGCGCCCCGCATCATCAATTGTAGTTAAGTTAACAGACGACACAATTGAATTCGTCTGTTCATCACTAGGATGATTGTCAGTAAACGGTGGATTGTCATCATTATATTGCTTGTCATAAGTACTATCGGTGAAGCTGTTTACGTCGGTAATTTCATTCATAGAACCTCGCGATACACTATTCACAGTCTTTCGCGGCATTTTTACAATAGTCACAATTATTCACAAATGAAATAAGCACAATGCAAAAAGCAACAAACACAAATACAACAGAGCAACGAATTGCCGATGAACTGAGGAAAGAAAGTCATAAAATTAGTAAAAGCGTTGCGCCAAATGCTAATTATATTTTAGTTAATAAAAGCAGATATCTAACTACTTCTCAGAAGATTCTCAACGAAATACGATCCTGGACCGGATGTCGCCAAGTGTAACCTCCCTGTAATAATATGAAAATGAAAAGAATTGAATAAGAATTGCAAATAGTGCCAAATGTTAGCTTCCCACAGTAATAAAACTCAATGATAATAACAATGTGCAAAAATATTAAGTCCCTACAAAATTAACGTTATTATCAACCTGATAAATTTTATAAAGCCAGCTGCGCTGACCTTAGGCTCTGTGCAATACTTAATCTGATAAATTGATTCTGGGAGGAAAAGGTTAGGAAATATTGTTTCAATTGTAATGATTCTTTTCTTAAAAAGGATTGGTTTGAAAACAAAATTATTATTGGGCCATTTCTTAAACAAATCAATTACAATTAACATACATTAGATTATCAGATGTGCGCAATGCTGCTTCATTACCTTATTTAAAAATATACCTCGTCCCGAACCTTGACCAGAGACCCATGTCGACGCCCGCCGACTCCTCACACACAACTCCGACTGTCTCGCGCTCGCTACTGCTCTCGAACTGAACTACATGCTCTCGCGACTCGCTACGTACAACAATTGTCCTGCAACTGAACTGAACTCTCGCGCGGTCAAGCGCAGACTAGCAACGATAAATAACTCTCTGGTCAGAGATTCTGTCATGCCTCGCCATCGCTGCCACTGAATACATACGTGTTTCAAACTGTTCTAGTAGTTTGACTGATGTACGACAGTCCGCAGCTCGTGGTCGTGCGGTAGCGTTCTCGCTTCCTGCGCCCGGGTTCCCAGGTTAGATTCCCGGCGGGGTCAGGGATTTTGTCTGCCTCGTGATGACTGGGTGTTGTGTGATGTCCTTAGGTTAGTTAGGTTTAAGTAGTTCTAAGTTCTAGGGGACTGATGACCATCGATGTTAAGTCCCATAGTGCTCAGAGCCATTTTTGATGTACGACATCCCATATTCACATGGTACATGGTAGACACCAGGTTTCCTTAACCGAAAATCATCCCTAATAGTTCCAAGGAGGGTCCTTATCTTGTTAGGCGGTCAGAACACACTCTTGATATTGTGTTTCTTCAAGATTCTGCTGATCTTGGCATACATAGGCCCAGAAAACGGAAGAAAAGCTAGTCTCCTGGTATCTTCTTCCTGCTCCTCTCCTGTTGCGTCAGGTCGTCTGGTGTGATGGAGCGCTTTGCGGATGTCCCTGGTGGAGTATCCGTTGTCTGTGAACACTATATGTAGATGTTCTAATTCCGCTGTCAGGCTGTCAGGGTCAGAGAGTGTTTTGGCTCGGTGTACGAGTGTTCTCAGCACTTCATGCTTCTGTGCTGGGTGATGGCAACTGTCAGCCTGTAGATATAAGGCAGTGTGTGTTGGTTTCCTGTACACACTGTCGCCTAAGGTGCTGTCTACCTTCCTCTTTACCAGGACATCGAGGAATGGGAGCTGACCATCACTCTCTAGTTCCATGGTGAACTTGATATTGGGGTATCTTGTGTTCAGATGGTCCAGGAACTCATCCAGTCTTCTCTTGCCTCGTGGCCAGATGACGAACGTGTCATCAACGTATCTGAAAAAACACGTCGGCTGGTAAGCAGCACTTGTAAGTGCCTCAACCTCAAATTTCTTCATAAACAGATTCGCCACTACTGGATATAAGGGGCTACCCATGGCCACTCCTTCAGTCTGCTCCTAGAACTGGCCTCCACAAAGGAAGTACGAAGATGTCAAAATATGCTTGAAAAGATCTAGCAAGGCTCCGTCAAATTTCTCACTAATTATATCGAGTATGTCCTGAAGTGGTACCCTGGTGAATAGAGACACCACATCAAAACTGACTGTGATGTC